>NC_059503.1:16666666-16969696 GCF_914767665.1 Harmonia axyridis
GTGCTTAGACTGAATGAGGGGAATTCTCGAGCAGCGAGAGACTGAAGCATTAGCCAGTTCAGCTTTTTTATGAATAAATCACAGTGTATTCTATTTTTGAGCATGAATTGATAATTTCGAAATTAATCAAATTATGTTACGCTACTGCTGTAGTGTCGCGTCAGACAAGGAGTGACGAATGTTGGCATCAAAACAAATGCTTCAGTTATAAGGCGATTTCCGTTCTTTTTATTAATGTTCTAAGGTATCAAGCTTCAAAAGATGCGTTTCAAATTTCGGATGAGATACCTAAGTCTGGATTGAGGTTCATTTTTGTTAGAGCAAAATACTGTGTGATCAGAGTGATATCTCGATGAATGTTATTCAGACTGCTCCATCTACAAATACCGTACTTTAACTTCAAACATGATCGAATTAACAACAGACGATGCTTGAGGCTATGGTCATACAAATTTCGTAGTTGTTTAAAATTGTCAACGAACTGATTTTCAGCAATTGTAAATTGAAGTTGCAAAAGGCAGTGTATTCATAATTTTGTGTGAATATTGGTACATGACAAAGTTTTGCTCCGAGTGGGTGCCGAGCTTGTTCGCTGCTGATCAAAATCAACAACATATCGTCGATTCTGAATGCTGTTCGGAGCTGTTGGCAGAATAAACAGGATTTTTTTGGGTTATATGTGATAATGGATTAAACATCAGCTGGCTATGTTAATGCACCCGTATGTTGGAACGTGCATGATATATTGCTCATTGAATATCTCGACAAAGATTAAACCTTCAACAGTGAATATTACACACGTGATTGAATCGATTGAGTGCCGAAAGTGAGAAAAAACTCCCTAAAATGCAGAACGAGAAAATTCTCTCTCAACAACACAATGCTCCTTAATGAATTGCGCTTATTTTTCACATCTCGCCCTCAGTTGAATGAACAAGGGGCAGTATAAGCCTTCTGTACGAGTATTATGTATTGTTTTCTCTAATTTTCAACATATTTCTCTTCCTCAACAACTTTCTTAGGTTGCTTTCCTCTCCTGGATTTTTAAGACCTCAAGACAGCACTAGCCCTACGCTATGCTACCTTAGTCAGATCAGTATGGTAAAGATCACTCTTCAAGAGCTTCCTGAGTTTATAGAAAGAACTTCTTGCTCCAGATTTTGAGGTTGTTTTGATTGTCCTTTCTATAGGCTTATTCTGTTTCTTAGGTATCTCACAGACTACGGTGAATCCTTTCTTGTCAGGTCCATCAACAATACCTACTGTCTTTTTGTGGATAATTCCATTATACCTGTAGGAGTTCAAGTTGGTGAGGTTACTGGGTTCTGTACTGAAGGGTTTGCTGATATTCTTCTTCAATAAGAAGGCATTATTATTCCTGATAATATTCAAAACTAGATGGGACTAATGAATTCCCATTGAAATGAATGCCATACTTTCATAAATATCGTTTAGTGACTTTTGCATTAAGTAATGTGGGTTGGTAGAACAGTTTTCTGTTACAAATTTAACAGATACTAGATGATTCCGTGGCAGCCAACATTCAATAGTGAAATATAAACATGAAATCTGTGTGAATCTGCAATATTCTCACACGATTTTATTCCACAAGATGTGCCAGAATGAACGGATTAGCCACAGAATCATAAATGCAGTTTCCGAGCGCGGTATCATTCACTTGAATTTTTCATCAGGTTTCGATAGCAATCTGAAAAATTGTTGCATTCTAGAGCATGACAAGGAATTCAAATCGCGTCCAGGCTTTGAGTTTAATCCGTGACGCTTCGAATCAAAGAGGAAATTAATATCAGGGCTCAGAGCCATTGCGGCAAGGGATGCCCAGATGGTGACTTTGCATTTTTACACAATTCAGCTCGACGAACCAGATAAAGCTCTCCAAGTTTTGTGATGATTGGGGGCTGCAATTGAGAAGTAAATGAATGCGGTTGTGTAGAGTCAAAGGATATTATTTGCGCGTGGTTGGCAGATTGATCACATATTGCAGCATCGACGGGATCTTGAAAGGTGTTGGGTTGCGATTCATTGGCTGGAAGAAGTATTGTAACGTTTTTCGGTTAATTAAATCGGTAATTCTAACTAACACTAATTTATTTCATATACACAAAACCATATAAAACTAATTACAGATAATTCATTTCACTGACTGCCGTTTACGTTGACACTGCCCTCCTCTGTTTCCTCCATTGGTTCATATACCGCTGGTATCTCTCACTTGATCTTTCTAGCGAGCTCTCGGCGCGTCCGGTACCTTCTAGAAAAACGCAGTAGCGTAGGGCTTGCGAGTTCGTTACAGTATAATCAACACTAATCCTTCGGTTTAGGTTACACGCATACATCCCAAGGCTCACCTTTTTAGGTCAGTTTAAGTTTAACAGACGATTTGCATACTATAGCTATGCGTGGATAGAGTACAATAACAAAATAATTCTACCCTTATAATCATCTAATGCTCTTGGAACTATTCTGTTAATGTACGTCTATAGTGTTTAGTTTAGACAGTCTATTGAAATAATAATAATAATAATAATAATAATAATAATGGTACTGACCTTTCTATGGTCAGAAAGGTCATAGAAAGGTCAGTACCATTATTATTATTATTATTATTACAACGACCGGACACGACCGAGCTCTGCCCTTCTGATATTTTAAATATCTGGGATTGAGTGAATGTTCCTCTTAGCGAGGAGTGAGAAGCCGACGGCGAGGAGAAATCCTACGCGTATAGGCAAAAGTCGGGGGATGGTACTGACCTTTCTATAAGGAGTGTTACTTCAAACAAAAAGAAATGTTGAGGATGAAACGTTTGTTTGTTCATTTGTTTTTCTCTCCCGACTCCCCAATGCCTCTGTTAAACTTCTCAGAAGCTAAGAGATTGTGCTACCTAGAACAACCGGTGTGTTCTTAGCGTGCTTAAGAATTGCGTTCTAGCGACACCTCAGGAACAACACTACTGTTGGTTACAGTTACTCTGAAATTGGGAAATTTTTTTTTCATCGTTAATTGACTGACACATTCACTTCTAGTGAAAGTAAAAGTTATAAAAATATTGAAAACGTATCACATTCGTTTGATAAATAGTTCAGAATACAATATAGCCAAAAACTGAGGTTGAAAACATATTTTGCGAGATAGATTAATTTGACTTCGATTTTCCATTCTTAATAGTTGAAGAGTTTTGAACTTTCAATGTGGCATTAAAAAAATCACTTAAAAGGTATCTTTGGGTTCAAACTAAGTGGCATTATATTGGATTTTTGATATTATTCTATGAGTTAGGATATTACGTAGATGAGAGGAACGAAAGTAGAAGATTTTCCTGGAATTATAATATAATGAATTTCAAGACTTCGGTCTCGTTTATGAATAAGGGCAGAATGAAGACAAAGGATTTTGTTTCAGGAATTCCAGTGAAGAGTGTTTAATATGGAGGAGTATATTCTTTGGAGGAATGAGTATGATGTCCAAGGAAACAGGAATCACCGTGTTCTTGCTGAATGTAGGTCTAGATACGTACAAGAATTATCACAGTATTAAAAGGTGAGTTTGAGGCATGAAAGAAAAAGTTAACATATTTCACTGCACATTAATAAAACTAAGTAATTTTGAGTTTATTCAAATATCAAAATCTCGAACGAAGAGGAGACCTTGAATACATTCATATGCCGATTCTCCTCATCGGCCTCTCATCATATGAAGTCAATTGGATTATATCTGCAAAATTTTTGTTGCATGGTTATACTTTCAACGAAATAGATTCATATAGATTAATTTCAAAATATCCTCGACTGTTCTCGGGGAGCTGTATCAATCCTACTGGAATACCCTTTATATTAGTGAATAGAAGAAGCTTGCCCAACCAAAGCATTTGGTTTGTACAGCAGGTGTATGCAAATTGAAGTTCAGTGTGGGATCCACTGTAGATCCGAGGTATTTGAATAAGCTCCAGGTGAGATTATTTGACAACAAGGAGAAATCAAATGACATGCGCTGCTCATTGGGTGATTGGATATGATGGAATGGCTCTTGTTTGTGTTTGGTTTCAGTCCCCAATTGTTAACCAGTTTACTATTTGCTTTGTCAACCAAACTAAACCCCGAAGGTGTGATATTCCACTTGCTCGATAGTGTTTGTATCGATTGAAAACATTGGGGTTGTTAGCGAATAAGTTCGAAAGATTTTTGGAGTTGAATCTTAAACAAGAATTGAAGGGGTCTTCAATACAAACAGAAGCTCTCAAGCATTTTTGAGGAATTACATGCAATTACCAACAAGTAATGACATTATGTGGATACGTTTTACAAATAAATTTGTACAACTGAAAAGTAACAGCCACCAATTCTATTGACAGTAGATCTGTTGATTTTTTTTTCAAGGAGACTAATGTCGAGGATTTTCCAATAAGAGGTTTTATATTGAATAGCCCACTATCTGGGCAGTTGCCACTTTTGAAGCTGTCATATTATGACATTTGACAAGTGGAAACTACTCCATTAAGTACTGGAAATCACACGATACATCCTTCAACAATGCATTGAAATTTTTAAAATTATGTATAAACATGGTGAAAATTTTCCAGTTTTCACAGTTTTCAAAACTTAAGCACTTTAGGGTCGGAGTGGAGCATCTTCTCGACAGGCAATCGTGACACTGGTGGGAAAATTTGAGCTGTTGGGACAAATAACTGATGTGAAGAATCGAAACCGTGTGCATCGCTCAATAGCAATTGAGAATATCGCTGATGCAGCACGTAGTGCAAACGAATCCCAGATTTGTTGATTGCTAGTCGATCTTATAAATTAGTTTTTTATAGCCGGAATTGAAGAGTATGAATGTAGACGACGTTTATTTTCAACAAGACTGCTCTTCGTACCACACAAGCCACGAAACAATAGCAATTCTGTAAGAAAAGTTTCATGGCCTCCTTATTTCTCGAAGATGTGATCAAAAGTGGCCACTGATATCTTGGGCTTCAACACCTTTTAACTATTTTCTTCGAGTCCACTTAAAATAAGAGGTCTAAGCCAGTGTCTCAAAATAGATTCAAGACCTTGAATATGGAATTCATGAAAAATTTCATGGAAATAATATGATGCTGCAACCGTAGCTTCGATACCATTTGGTTGATAGTGTTCCATTGTTAATGGCTTACTTTCCTCTTCACAATGAAATAACCATCTATTGATTCGTCTTGAAATTTATCTAATCGTTTTTCATAATATCAAAATGAAACCTTTTATTATAAACCCTATAGTCAATAAATTTGCCTATATGTATACATACAGATTATTATAAAAGGTATGTGATGAATTATTGAATACTGGTCTCTGAAATCAACTAGTCGTTTGAACAAACCAACTATCAAATTCTTTTTTAAAAACGAAAATTGAACTGTGAAATTTTTTTGCTCATAATTCAAATTACCGGTAGAAGGTGTTCAAATTCTACGCATTCGATTCGGAAGATACCTTAAATTCCACTACGTTTTCAGTAATGAAATTTATCGCTAGCCTCAGAGTGTAATCGAAAGCTGACAGAAATGACATATGACGTTGGCGTGGTATGCGAATTTTAGCCATTGGATAGTATCGGGTTTCGTAATTAGTGCAGGCGACAGAAATTCCACACTATTCAATTATTAACCATCACAAAATTGGTCATAGTCATGCAATATTTCAAGGAAATTAGGTGTTAGTTCAACATGAACTCTTTGCATACACGTACCTAATGAATTATTAATTAACCTGTTTGGTTTCAGGACCATGACAGAGCTACGATGGAATAGGGAAACCCAGGATTTTATGAAACGCACTGTTAAAGTTTTCATATCGGTGAGTATATTCCATTAAAATCATACTGACAAGATCTACAACTACTAGAATGACAAAAACACGAAATTGATATGGGAAAGAGACATGCTATAGGTGTATTTAATATGAATAATGCTTTAGCATGACAAAATAGTGAATCTACTATTGTTCCATACCGAATGAAATTGCATATTCATTTACTTCATTGTTTAAAAACTACTACCTACTAGGCGAACTTCAGTTTCAGTGAAAAAAATATTAAGAACTATTATAGATGGCCCTACCAATTTACGATTCTAGAGGAATAACAGGCTAATTGAAAATGCCCTGGTCTACCATAGTAAAACACAATTTCTTGGCAAAATTCGATTTTATTATTCAACATAGTTGCCTTCGTGGACGATACAGCGATTATAGCGATCTTCCAACTTTTCGATAACATTTTTGTAATACGATTTGTCTTTAGCTTCAAAATAGGCCTCAGTTCCGGCAATTTCTTCTTCATTGGCGCTAAATTTCTTTCCAGCGAGCATTCTTTTGAGGTCTGAGAACAGGAAAAAGGTGCTGGGGGGCAGATCTGGTGAATACGGTGGTTGCAGAAGCTATTCGAAGCCCAATTCATGCAATTTTGGTATTATTTTCATTAATTTGTAGCACGGCGCATCGTCTTGATAAAACAGCACCTTTTTTTCTTCAAATGGGGCCGTTTTTTAACGATTTCATCTTTCAAACGATCCAATAACGCTATATAATGATCTGGCCCTTTTGGAGGTAATCAATGAATGTTATACCTTGCGAATCTCAGAATACTGATGCCATAACCTTACCAGCTGACTGTTGTGTTTTTCCTCGCTTTGGATTAGGTTCATCATGTGCAGTCTACTAAGCTGATTGTCGATTGGACGATATCCAAATTGAAGGTGTACAATTATCCTTTTAGAACATTGTTAGTGCACTCCTTCCGCAATATTTGCATACATTTTATGAGTTGGTTCTTTGTTCGACGTTCTATTGATGAAGCTCTAAAGAGAACTACAATGAAATAGAGGTGGTTTGACACATTATTTAGGAGTATTGAATAATTTCGATCTATTTAAAATTCGTTCAGCAACTATACTTAATATTCTCCATCCATAATTTCCAATGAGTTACTCGAACCTTTGTGCTTTGCTTCTTTGAGAGGATGATCTTACAATAACGAATTCACAGTGAGAAGGTGTCAAACTCTCAAACTCTTATGGAAATATCGGACCTGGCAATTATATGTTGGTCATCTTTTACAAACCATGTGACAACCATGGCAGATTCCTTCTTCATTTCTTCTATAGAAATACCTCTCAAACAATAAATCTTTGATAATCTCTTTGAACCTAAAATACTTAAGATGTTTAATTCGTTCTTGTAGGTGATTGACAAGTTTGATTCCAGCATATATGAGTAGAAATTTCGTATTTCTGTGACTTTGTAATTGATGTTAATAGCTCTCTATCTGCATTAACAATTTTTAGAGCACACTCACTTCACTTTATCCGTATAAGAACTCTTGAGCATCTTGCGAGAAACACACTTTTCAAATGCTTCCATTAGCCTGAGAATTTCCAACTGCCATATAAAATAAAAGAATATTTATAGCCTTCAACCATTTGTTACGTTACTTAGATATTTTCATTCGTTCAAAATGCTCATCTGGGTCTAGACTGTCAGTTATCCAGCGTCCCAAGTATAATCTCTTGATAACTTACAATTTCATCTTCCGAAATAACAAGATGAACTTTCACAAACTCCTTTATATCTGACACTCACTGAATCTGAGTTGAATCCAGAAGCAAAACCTTATCTGTTTCTCACAAAGATTCCCTGCGTATCAATATGGTAGTCCAAATTAATGACGTTAGTCAAAACAAAACACCTTCTAATTATCTCCCCTCGCTCGCACCATTCCCCTGCCCCCCACTGCTGTCATAGTTAATTTGCAAGGATAAATGACTAATTAAACTCAACCTACCTCATAAATGTGCCATTATAATGAGCTATTTCCCCGTTACAGCTTGGCGTATTATTGGCTGTAAGGCTGGCGCTCCTACAAGGATCGCTACCGAAATTTTCGCAGCAAGATAATCCAGCAGCCTTCCATTCCTCCCTTTACGTAAGGTGAGTAATTTCTTAATTTACATCAAGTAATCGGACCGTGACAAAATATAGGCGGAGAATGTTCCAGCTATAGCTCTAATGGGGTATTTATTATATTTCTGGAGTAATTTGCATTAGTTGATATAAATATATCGCCAATTTTTAGGAATATTGTTGTTTGAGAGCAGCATGGTATTGATGCACAGAGATCTGTTACAAGTTCAAAAATGATTTCAACAACAAGAGGAGATATTCCATAATATTAAATAACATGAAATATTCATGGGCGCCCGCAGAAATTTTTCTCAGGGGGGGGCAAAATGAAAATTATTGAAAAACGATAAGGCGTCCATGATTGTCATTGAAAACCGGAAAATTGTTGAGAATCCATTACGTTCCTTTTTTCCATGCCCTTTGGATTGAGAAAGTAATATTGAGGGTGTTGTGCTGAAAAATGAGGCAATCCAAATCTCAGGGGAGAGCATGCCCCCCCCCCTGCGGGCGCCCGTGGAAATATTGTAACGAGAGAACGTAAGTTCAAATTTGCTATTTCTTTTTTATCGGTGTCTGGTCTTGCAATAAATACATGCAAAATGAAATACCTGCGTTAGCAAGGTTGGCACATTGACTCATAATCATAGGTCATGGAAAATTTTTAATTTTTTTCAATAATTCACATGTCTTATTTCTCTTGGTACCTTCAATTTGTATTCTGCAATAAACAGTTAACAGTGAAATCTTCAACCTCTTTCAAAAACAACTACCAATTCCTCCCACAAGTAACCCTAGGATCGAGATCTGATTATACACTATTACATGTGGATTATATTATGCAATCCATAAAAAATGGCCGAAAGGTTGATTTTTTCAATTCGTTCTGATTGTTCAGAGAGAAAATAACAAGTATTTTCCTAGCAGATTTTTTAGCTGGTACATATACGAGTATATGGTATACCACAAGGGACCCTTCTTTTGGGGCTTGTGCTTTATAAATTACATTAGATCGATTTTTCTTGAAAATTATACTCTTTTCATGTCACCTTCAGGAGTGGTACTTGTTTTCCAAAGATCCTCTTACTTTTCAATAACTTTTATATACCAAGATTCATTTTTGCCTTCAAAATCGGCTCCAACATCGGTATTTACTTCTTCGTTAATGCTAAATTCTTCTCTGGAGCATTCTTATGACGTCTGCAGTAAGCCAATAAAAACTAGAGTAGAGAATAAGCTAATGATCAAGCAATTAGAAGCATATTTCTTCAATTTGACCTGTTTTCCACTCAACTGATGCTCTCTTTGACTAAAGTGTGAAAGTCATCGATAAATTTTTCCAATACCTCATATCGAGCCACAAAATCTACTCCGTTTAAACTTCAAACTACGTTCTGAATCGACGATGCGTTATTGGACAAATAATCACGCAAAATAGTGACTCTAATCCTTTCTGTTATATTCAACTCCACCGCTTTCACAACAACACCCAGTTGCAGGAACGGTCAATAAAATTCAATGCCACATTAATATTTCAATCCTCCATTAAACGGTGTAGATAGCCAAAGGATCATCCTATTGAAGGATTAGAATTTTAATGACGGCATTAAACTTTTATGAACATTCCTTCAACTGGGTGTCAACGTCAATTCATGATTGCTCAAAGCCATTTCATGGACTTTTTCGATGATTACTGAATCTACTGCCAAATTTGAATGATCAGATCCCTCAGTAGCATCGACCATTCAACATATCAATTATTATCGATGAATAAGTCTGTAGAATACCATTGCATCGGTTGCACAGTAATCATCAAAAAGCAATGCTTCATTGAAACACGTTTCTCGTTTTCATACATTTTTTGAACAACGACAAATGTAACGTCACACAACCGTTTATATATTCATCCAGATTTAACTCTTTTCCAAAATTTTGGCCAGTATCTTTTGAAGCATGTTACCAATCAGAATAAACTGGTATGGCACTGGCGATCAGTTATTGAGTATTACTCATGTGCTTCCCTCTCGGCTTCTCCTATCTAGGGGGAATAATTCTAATAGTCTATCCTTAACATAATTAGCATTAAATTTCGTAGAATGCTGAATTTAGTTTCTTCTTGAATTTTGGAAAGTTATATGAGAATATTGTTTAGTTTTTTTTTGAAATACCAATCTCTCTTTTATTAGGCTACTTCAACTCTCATTCCATAGTCAGTTAAATCATTAAAACGAGAAGATGATAAAAAATTCCATTTTTTCAATCTTTTATATTCACAACCAGCCCTGATGTGTAAAAAACCCATTGTCTGAACACGAAAGGTTTTTCTGTTAATTAATATAATAAAATGGTATTCCTCGCGGACGTTTCTGTACATACCTGCTGTTTCATAATCACCCCTTGCTTGTTGCGGGAATAAAAACAATGGATTATTAAATTACAGCTAATGAGCGGTAATAGTCTTCATCCTGCTGACATCCGCATTTAGAATCGACCGATAATATTCACGAACTAGATGGAGAAGTAGCGATAAACAGCAGGAGTTTTCATTTCGAAACAGTGGGTTCAATGCAATCGCAGACGTGATAAATTATTTTTCATTTTACCTATCTGAAAACACTACATTTAGCACAACGAAAGTGGCCATTTTCAATGAGCTGGCACGGAAAATTTTACGGTACGCTATGCCATTAGCTGCCTTGTTACATGTCAAAATCGAATAATATGTTATTGATAGTTGGTTCATGGCAATATTTGGACATTTTTAGTAGAAATTTTCAAGAATTATATCACCAGAGAAAAAATATCACATGAAGCATCAAAAGTAAGAGCAGAACTGATCCCAAGAAGTCACGTGAGAGATTGTAAGTGATGATATACTTCTGAATATTTTAATGAGATGTATTTCTCGTGAAAGAATTAGTTCAACAATTATATACTCAGTAAAACTGTGAATCCATAAAAACAAAAATAAATTATAATAAAAATTCCACTAATAAAGATAATAGACGATGAGTCGTAGACAAACACCAAATATAGGGCCAACTACATCTATGCTAGATTGAATAGATTAACAATTGGCAACTGAGGGCTCCACAAGTAATCTGTCAGCGAATTTTGAACCATAGACTTTTGAACACGTTAACATCAAATACTAAACAACAACAACTCAATGTCAGCAGAACACAACAAACACAACACAATAACACAATAAATATAACTGGGCAAAACAATCAGAATGAAGGCGAAGAATTCATGGAACTGAGTTGTCGGAGAAATGCTCGAATTGAATACCATAGGTATTTGGAACATGACAAAGATCGAAGGAATTCTTGAGAAAACAGAAAAAATTTAATTACATAATCTTTTTATTTGCTACGGTTGTTTACTTCCTGTTTACACAGAAAGAATGTTTGAATGTATCTGTTATGAATTTTCCACTGAAACCAGCTAATTTACCAGTTTGCCATCATCAGCTTTTTAAACGGTTGTACTACTCAAATGAGAGTCAAGGGGGGGAGAATAATAATTCAGAAAAAAAAATTGATTTCAGATAATATTAATTGGAATTTGGATTTGGAATTCAAAAAAAACGAAATTGTAATACAGAATTGGTTAAATGTACTTCAGAATTTATAAAAGTGAATAGCAATATCTATGTAATACCTGTTCTACATAGTGTTCTGGTACTTCTTATTCGGTACTGTACTGAATAGCATGATACACTTTCTGAAATTAAATTGATAAGCTTTGAAATATAATTTTCCTTTTCTTGAATAAAATCCTCTATTCCTGAAATTCAATTCACTATTCTGAATGACAACTTTATTTTTCTGAATTCCAATTCCCTCATTTGAATTTCAATTTCGTTTTCCAGAAATTATATCAAAATCATTCTAAAATCCAATTTCTTTTTGCTTAATTATGTTCTCATATTCTGAAATACATGTTTCCTTTTCTGAAGTTGAACTTCTATTTTCGGAACTACAATTGGAAAAGGTTTAGAAGGTATGAATTTAAAACAGTATATTTCTACATTAGAATAATATTTTGAAAATTTTTCGAATATACAACGTATACAATTTTGAAAATCGAGTTGCAGATATTAAGATCATAATTTTCAGCAATAATAGAGACGATAAAGGATGGCAGATTTATCTTCTATGGGCTGGAGTACGAAGTTATGATGTCTTAAAATCCGGAAATATTCTTTGAATTTTGTTTCATTATTTCTCAGGTGCTATTTCATTAAAATCGCTTGAAATCCTTTCCATCGCCTGATTTTGAACATGACTAATTTCTTGCTTTTAGGTTTTTCATATTCTGTAAAAGAATGAAATGTTATGAAATATTATTTTCCTTATCATTTCAAACTAACGGAGTCTAGTCGGATTTTTTCATTCAGATTTAAACAAAACGGATAAAATTAAAATAGGAATTTCAATGTCAATCACTTCATTAGAACAAAATCTCAAACGGCCGTATTTACGAAACCCTAATCGGTTTTTTCCGCACTTAACCATCAAGGTCAGAAAATAATCCTCCCACTCCAATCTTGGAGGAACCAGTATTCTCGGATATTTCAACATAAATTGATAGCTCTCCCAAAAGCGTATACATTTTTGATGTACTAAATGTTTTCCCAGAGCACTACTTAATTTGGCGCAATATTTGACTTCCGACTAACCCCGACAAAATTGGTTTGCTTACTACCAATACCGGGTGAACATTAATATTTGGTATTATTTAACTGCTACCGAAGTGCTTGTGTCGCATGAAATTTAATAATTCAGTACTAAGAAAGTGTTTTCGGTTGACATAATTCGGACTACATAACTTCGTCCTGTGTGCTTATTTGTTGCATATTTAACAACCGAATTTGATGGTGTGTGTTCTGACTGGAATCGAACACGATAGGCTTATGTCAATCTTATGTGAAATGTATTCTCACCCTTGGGACATTGGTGTGTTTGGATGAGAAATTCGAGATTGTATGAAATATTTGAGGCACCTAATAAGGTGCTTCACTAAAACAACATCAATAGATGTTGTTTTATGCTGCATGTTAAATTCTACTGGATATTGGAAAATATAATTGAATTTTGTTTATCATTGGTATTTCTACATCATTTTCTATCATTATTGAAAGCTTGATGATTTCCTCAAGGTAGAAAACAGCATATTCCTTCATATTATCAAGAAAAGGTCTTTCATATGAATTAATGTGTTTCAATCATTGAACGAAGTAAACCTTTCTATTTCTAGTAATGGTTGTAGTTATATTTATGAAGACAATAATGGTCTTCGAACATTCAAAATTTGAATTCGGCTATCGATTATCAGTAAGAATTATAAGATATACGTACAAAGCAGAAAATTCATTGAAAATAAGATCCAGTTGGTGCATAGTAACGAACTGATAATTTTCAGATGAAAATGTGTTTCGCTATAGCGAAAAATATTATACATGGGGGTTTCCTCAAGGTTCAACTTAGTGATCTCAAATGCAGCTGTTAACTTCGTTAATAAACAAAATCCGACTGAGGGTTCCGTAAATATGATGGTTCTAAATGTTCATTCCGAAACTTCAGATTCGATCAGAGTAAAATGCTGCTTTTGGATATAGAATGTTGATTTCGTAATCAGAAGCAAAGAAATTCAAATCAAACTATCGAAAATAATTCAAATTTTGTAAACAACTTATTTCATATTTTGGTTGTTGATATGAAATTCCAATTTATACCTCTTTACGAATAATCAGAACCATCGAAAATTCGGGAAGGATATTGAAACAATAAACTTAATACTTGATACTTTCGTGACCACTCAATCGATAGTGTTTTGATATTGGATATTTATGTTGAATAGCAATCTATGTGCAAAATTCTGAACATCCAAACTAGAAAGAAAAATTAATAAAACCCAATCTGTGATTGAAGATCCACTAGTTGGGATTCTGAGAATAAATATAGAAAAATAATTTAAATTTTGATTCGACAGGGTCATCAGAATCAAATTTGAAAAAAATTCAAGCAGAATTTCAAAAAAGATCAAGTTTTATGCAAATTTTCGAATTCACTGCATCACCAAAATTATAAAAATTGAAAATTCAACCATAATAAAAAAATGTGAAAAGCGTGCTTTCCTTCCAATTCAATCAAACTGTCAAGACTAGCTCTTCCACTTGAAGGGCTATGTTAATAAGCAAAATTCTAAATTTGGGGTGAAGAATAATCTCGTGAATCGAAAAAAAAACATAGAGTTTTTGAAAGTTTGTTGTGTGGCATCAATTTCCATCTCTAAGATTGTGTCATAATAACTGTATTTCAGCACCAACCGATATTCAACGAATATTTCTCCATAATTTTCGATGAATATCATTATCGGGAATTTAAGTATCAACACGCGCAACACAGAGCAAAAATTGCGTTTTTTCCAGAAACACATCTAGGAAGTTTTCAGCAAGATTCTTTCACTAGATATTTCCCTACATGATAATATCTAAAGTTATAACAAAATCTGATTTTAAAATCTATATAAAAGATCATAACCATAGATATGGGTTTGTAATGAATTATTTTGTGTAATATAAAATAGGTGTTTTCTTCGAATAACGTAAGAATATCTCATCTCCGAATCAATTTTTATGATTAACACCACAATAATTTCTTAGAGCATTAATTGAAATACCTTATTTCATCTTTGAAATCATTGCTTATCTCCAAGGCAGGCATGAATACAGTAACTGAAGGTCTTGTGTTCTACAAAAAAGAATCTTGTTATACCATACCACAAATCCCAACACGATACAATGAATTTTTCAATGAATTTTCCTCCACCCTCTTCCGACAGTTGTTTTGTTTGTGATACGGTCAAAACGCAAGAAGTTGTCACGCAATAAATATACCTTAAGACTTGCGAGAGCACACAAGGGATCAACCTGTTTTTCCTGAGAATAAAGATCTTCCGTTTTCCGGAATCCCATTACAGGTGAAACAGATGACTTGACTGGTTTTATGTAAGGCCCTTATTCTTATGAGGATTTCTGCGTGAACTGCTCCAGCCGATATTTGAATTAGGTCATTAGGTGAGATCGTTTTATTGGAAGGATCATCTAGTATAATAAGTGGCAATTCGTGACCTGTGTAGGAAGCAGTGCTCCGGAGATTATCCGGGAGCAATAAGAATCTTCACAATATTTTGAATGGTTTTCATCATTCTAAGAACAAACCGAAATAATAAATTTGAAATAATTCACAAGTTGCCAAACCTTGGATTTAAGCAGATAAAAATCAATATTCTGCATACTATTAATCAGGGCCCCGCAACCGCGCGTTCAACGCGTGCACCGCACGCGGGCGCCACTCTATAGGGGCGCCAAAATCTCTTATAGACCACATGAAAAACCGAAAGACCAAAGGTTTTTGAAATTTTTTTTTTATTTTTTCAACAATTTTGAACGTGCAAAGACATCTTTTACACATCCAAACAAGTTCCCGAACGTCGCAATCCCCATAAAATAACCTCGGCCACAGATTGCAATTATACGATTCTTTTCGAGTAAACAAATCATAAATAATCATCCCTTTGTCGGTACGGGATTTTTTTATGGACCACCTGCACCGGACGGCGGGCACCATTTCTTCGATCATCACTAAAACGCATATGGTACACATAAACAATCATAAATACCGAAGCAATAGCTTTTAGCCAGGGGAATTACTGAAACTTTCGCCACCATCTGTAGGACAAATACTACAGGTTACAGAGAATTTCTGAAACTACCAAAATCTGCTTGCTATACTATAACAGCAGAAACCTATCCAAAGAATAGTTATTTTGTTTCGAAACGTTTAGGGGTTGAGGTCAAGACGCAAAAAATTCTACTAGTTTTTCTGATTGGCAACATTTATCCTCAGCCATTACAAGACATGAAACATCAATTGCACATAAAGTTCACATGAATAAATGGATTAATTTAAAAAAAATGTTAAAATTGTCCACTACGGTGAACGATCATCACTTACGGGTTTTAGAAACTGAAAAGAAATATTGGCATGACGTTCTTAGGAAGAATTGTTTCAATTGTTAAATGTTTATCGAGGCAGTGTCTAGCTTTTCAAGGTTCTTCTAAAAAACTTTTTGAAAATGATAATGGGAACTTCCTCAAAACTGTCGAAATGATTTCATCTTTTGATCGTGTGATGAGAGAGCACATTAGTCGAGTGCAAAACTCACAAACAAATTCTTGATGACCCATTATTTAGGCTACCAGATACAAAATGAAATTATTGAATTGATGGCTTCTAAAGTAAAAAATAATATTTTGGATATGGTTCGAAGCTCCAAATATTATTCAATAATTTTAGATTGTACACCGGATGCAAGCCATACAGAGCAAATAAGCCTCGTTTTGCGTTATGTTGTTCTAAATGACAGTTCTAAAATGGTTCAAATACAAGAAAGTTTTATAGCGTTTAGTCCAATATTCGACTCCACAGGGGAAGGGCTATTCAATTTTGTTATGGGATTTTTGGAAAATTTAAATTTAGATATTAAATACATGAGAGGTCAAGGGTATGATAATGGGGCGAATATGCGCGGAAAACATATTGGTTTACAAAAACGCATACTCGATGCTAATTCTAGGGCTTTTTTTGTGCCATGTGCTGCACACAGCTTAAATTTAACTGTAAATGATGCTGCTAAGGTTTCAAATGAAACACTGAATTTTTTTAATATTGTACAAGAACTAAAACATTTTTCTCCTCATCCACAAAAAGATGGGATGTTATAAAAAAGCATGTTCCTCAGTTACATCTAAAACCCCTAAGTGATGCTAGATGGTCAAGTAGGATTGATGCTATAAAACCACTAAAATTTCATTTAATTCAAATATGTGATAGCCTTTTAGAATTAGCTGAAAATGATACTTTCACCATAGAAACTAGACATAAAGCAAATTCTCTTTTATCAAATATTCAAACTTTCAAATTTATTTGTAGTGTAATAATTTGGTATGATGTTTTATTCCAAATTAATATTGTAAGCAAAATGATGCAGAGTGTAGCGATTGACATTAAAGTGTGCCAAAACTATTTAAAGAATTTAGTTGATCATTTTAAAAATTATAGAGATGATAATGTTTTTGAGGAAAAACTTTCTGAAGCTGGAAAACTAGCGGCTGCTCTTGAGATAGAGCAAAGTTTTCCTCCATTATATAGTGTAAGACGAAAGTATAAACCAAAATTGTTCGATTATGAACACACGGATGAGGCACCTCAAGATCCAAAAATCGCTTTCAAAATTAATTTCTTTTTGAAAAATCTAACGCTGAGTTCTTTAAATAGTAGGTTCGATATGATATCTGAATACGATAACGTTTTTGGTTTTATTTGTGATATTCTTAAATTAAATGACGAAGATCTATTAAAATGCTGTCATGCTCTTCAACAAAAGCTTACTGATCAGGAAAAGAAGGAGGCTGACGAGGAAGAAAATGATTTATTCAACGAGATAAAAGCCCTAAGATTGTTTTCATTACCTGAAGCGTCAAATCCTCTCGAAATTCTACAATATATTTTTGAAAATAACCTAACTTCTTCTCTACCGAATCTTAGTATTGCCTTAAGAATCCTTCTGACTTTACCTGTGTCTGTTGCTTCTGGTGAGAGATCATTCTCTAAATTAAAAATAATTAAAAAATATTTGAGGTCTACTATGTCACAAGAAAGATTATCTGGATTGGCCATCTTAGCTATAGAGCAAGAGATACTCGATAAAATTGATTTTGATGATATAATAAAAGAATTCGCAGCAGCCAAATCTAGAAAAACATCCATTTGATTTTATCCTTCAATTGAATATTATATTTGTTATTCGTTTATTGTTTGGTTTATATATTTATGAATAGATTAAAGAAGAATAAAGCTCAGGTTTTGAAAACTCTGCAGTTTCATTACAAATTTAAAATAAAATGCGGTTTTGATCGAATGCTTGAATGAAATAATGAAAAATTAAAAAAATGTATTATGCAACAACTGACAGCATAAAGTTCTTAAGGCATCCAAAAAAGGTTGCTGATAGTTTTTTTAACCCTTCTACAAATAAATTCCAAACGAAAACTGAAACATTTTTTGCCGATTATCCTGCGACGTTTTTCTCCACTTCCCCCCTTTAAGGGGCGCCAAAATATTTTCGGCACGCGGGCGTTGATGACCCTTGCGGGGGCCCTGCTATTAATACGATCATTAGGAAAAATATCGTATTCTAAATATTCAAATTTGCATATTTAATTGAGAATCACTCAAGTAAATATATTTCATTCAATATACATTTATAATGATATAGTAAAATTGTGGATTTGAAAATATATCACAATCCGACAACGTAATCTAACCATGTTGAGGATATGTAAAAATTGCGTATACTCCCTCTATCTATGTTTGCTACTCTATGACCGAAACCAACTCAATAAGAAACTGAATTAAAAACAATTATCTACTCTAAAAAACACTGAAACCATAAAATAAAGATAAACATTAATAAAAATTCCACTAATAAAGATAATAGACGATGAGTCGTAGACAAACATCAAATATTGGGCCAACTACATATATGCTAGAGTGAATAGATTAGCAACTGGCACTGAGGGCTCCATAAGGCGAGAATAATTTTGAACAAAAGACTTTTGAACACGCTAACATCCAATACTAAACAACAACAACTTAACATCCAATATGAATAAGCAGAAAACAACTACCACAATAAATATAACTGGGCAAAACGATCAGATTGAAGGCTAAGAATTCACATAACTGAGTTGTCGGAGAAATGCTCGAATTGAATACCATAGATATTTGGAACAGTACAAGAATCGAAAGAATCCTTGGGAGAAAAGCAAAAAAATTTCATTATATAATCGTTTTATTTGCTACGGTTGTTTACTTCACAGAAAAAATGTTTCTGCCATGAATGCTTAAAACCGACTCCTTCGCCATTTTGACACACGCAGTTTTTTTAAGCGCTTGTTTTACTCAACCGAGAGTTGATGAAGAGAGAATATATTATTCAGAAAAAGAAGAATTCGAGAAAATATAAATTGAAATTGGGATTTGGTATTCAGAAAAACGAAATTGTAATTCAGAATTGGTTACATGTACTTCAGAAGTGAATAGCAATGTCTATTAACTGTTTTTCATAGTGTACTGATACCTCATATTCGCTACTGAATTACATAAAACACTATCGGAAATTGAATTGATAATCTCTAAAATGCAATTTTCCTTTTCTGAATAAAATCCTCTGAAATTCAATTCAGGATTCTGAATGGCAACTTTATTTCTCTGAATTCCTGGAAATATATGTTATGCAATATAATATACTTTTATAATGATTTAATGATTTTCATACTTGAAATTGTGAATTTGAAAGTATATCACAATCCGACAACGTTATCTAACCATGCTGGGGACATGTTAAAATTGCGTGTACTCCCTCTATCTATGTTTATTACTCTATGACCGAAACCAACTCAATAAGAAACTGAACTAAAAATGTTTGATCTCAACTTCACCCCATTCTAATGGAATAATTGAAGCGAGAAACTCTTCACACTACGTTAGCTGCAGGTCGTTCTAATAACTTATCCCTCCTCGTCTCCTTGCTGAAACTTCGATTATAATAATTCCGGTAGTCCAGGAGGCGTGAAAGGTACAATGGGATCCACAATTGCTAATATTCTCCCCACTTGCTCGCAGTATGTTTGAGGGAGGCATCTGCTCCTGAATTAACAGTGTGTAATGCAGAAAATGCTCCTTGTAATTGAAAAGGAAGATTGCAGTTCGCATAATAAATGGAACCTTAGACTGAATTCCGGAATATGGTGGAGAGTGAATTGCTTTCGAATTCACGGTCTGTGGTTCGAGGTTTATTTATATAACCCACTTTATTCGACTAGTGTTGATTACAGAAAATAAATTGTAGAAAAGTTTCGGTTTGAATTTTTCAGTCGAAGCAAATTCGAGTTGCTACATGAGTTGAATTCATATGTTATTGCATACGAACAAAACTTTCACTTAAAAGTGGGTAAACTGCTCTACAAAATATCTGTCTATGGGTGAAGTGATTCAGTATGATGAGGAGTTCTGATGATACGATCCTCCTGAAATTCGGCATGAACATTCGATTGGATAATTAGGCGAACAGACATGTTTCAACTGTTCCTTGTTAGTTTTTCGGTGCAAAATCGAAAATAGCCCTGATATATATAGAGTTATGCTACAATTCTACTCTGTATATATTTCTCGTTATAACTATATCTCTATTAAGAGTTTGGAAAAAACACATACATTAAAGTATTTATGAACAGAAATATGTATTTCTCTATTTCAGTATCGTAATAAGTTCATTACAGAACAGAAAACAGTGCTGAAATGAATTCATTATAGCATTGTTTCCAGTTATATTTTTCGTTTTGAGGTTGTGTATACCGACTTCCAATCCTATCAAAATTCAACACAAGTCAAATTGTCAATATAATATAATTTGGATTCAGTGCAATGATTTGCGACATTATATTCGCAGTTTCTCTTAATTCTTCTGGTGTTGAATCGATTTCGTCAGACGTAATTGACGAGTTTATTGCGTAATTATAAATTATTTCAAAATTGGAAACGTATTCTTCAAATTGAAATTCCGTAATCTGTCAATTTTCGTAACAGTCACACCAACTGCCAAGATACAAAACAAATGTCACTAGGATGTATAATCTGAATTTTTCATTGAATTTCGACAATATTTCACATAACTTGATTGAAATAGAGAAAATATCGTCAAATGCTCGTTGTTGAAGGTAATTCCAACACTCATGCCAGTTTTCCAAAACTCTCTCCTTCGTCGCTCTTTTTCTAATTTCGCATTCGTATTGGAATAGGAGCGAGAATAGGAGCCCATTCTGCAGCTTGTTTTGGAATATACTTTTAAGTATTCATTACAAAATTACATACATTGGTCCCTTATTAATCGAAAATTTCCTTTTATATGACTTTTTTGTATGGAATTTAGTAGGATACTTTCGATGGAAGCTTTTATATTAGCCGTTCATCATGTAGATATCCCTTTGTCCTTGATATCGATTTTCCATAGTTTTAATATCGTCCTGATGAAATTTTTCTCCTCGTGTTCTACTAAAATCGACAAAATTCTCTGCAGAAAGCAATCTAGGTGGTTGGGGAAGTACGAAAATTTTATAATTTGAATGGATAGTTTACACTAATTTGATGTGATTCAGCCTTATGATTGTCAATAAAATATTTACTCCTTGAAAAAAATTATCACTTGAATTAAGTCTCGTTCATTGATCTGATGAATTGTTCATCTCCTAAAAGTTGATTTATTTGAGTATAGTCAAATGCACCGGATTTTAGTAATTTCGCACTAATCCCAGGGAATTCACTTCAAAAGTACCCAAAACAAATTCCATCTCAATTTAAAGCTTCCACAAAGTGCCTCATCAACCCCAACTTGATATGCAAATGCGAAAGTAATATTTTTTTCCGTTTTCTAAGCTCCTTGAATCATGATATCTCTAGAAGTCCAATTTCTGTCCATCCAGTTTTTATTTTTGGCTCTGTAGTCCCGAATACATCAAAAACATCAACATCAACATGAAATAATAATAATATTGTTGTATACATTCGCTTGAAAATAATTATCTCAGAAGTTATTCAACTTTACAGAATGTGATCATTACTTATTTCAGTTACAAGTCAATCGAAATCATTTTGGAAAATTGATTAAAGGCTGTTTTGATACGAAATCCTGAATAACAACCATTATTCTCCTGACAAGTTTTATTTGAAAGAAAGGGGAAACTGTAATTACATATCATATCATTTCATACTCACTTGGTGGTACAGAGGTTGTGTACTCTGCGTTAGTCCTCTCTTGTGCTAACCTATAGTCAACATATCTTTGATGAAATCTAATTTACTACGACTACTTGTTACATTATCCAAATACATACTGAATGTCACTCCACATTGTTATTAAACTGTACTGAAATCCAGTTCCATGCTATCCCACGATGGATCGTGGCTCTAATTCCTGACAAGATGAGATTTCAATGAACAGTCAGTATAACAAAGATCAAGGGTGTAACTTTATACTTAAGGGACGAAATTTGCATTAGCGTGAAAGGTCCCCATCATCTCACTTCAAATTTCCAAGAGGAAATTCACATATGTTCTCGGGTTTAGAGTCGCTTGATGAATAGAAGGCTTGTGTTAGCCGAAGCTAAGGTAATTTTATATCTATTCTAGGATCTTTTTCACTATAAAACGGATCAATAACCATCGACACTCATTAAGTATTTTTGAAAAATATTCTACTTCCTAAAACTCAAAATCTCTGGAATCTATTTCATTCTAAAATCACAGTTTAATAAAGCTGTCAATTCTATCGGCTGTTGAAATATAACAAAACACGATTATTCTTCCAATAATTAAATGACTGATCAATTAACAGCGGAGTGATATTCTAAAACAGATATGTCGCATAAAAATCCATACAAATTAATAGAAATATTTCATGTTATTAAAATATGGATATTATATAGAATGTTTTAGTGACTTTCAAATATAAAAACATTATTATATTCTTTCAGAATGTTTCATTCAGAGAAATGAAGTTTGCTGCTCAGATGAGAAAACTGGGTATTGATAGTGACATTCGCTATTTGTCATCAAAGACCTATTTTCCCTGCTTCCGTTCAGGCTGTAATAGTTGATTTTTGCTGTAACGGATATGCTTTCAACTTATCTAAACTTCTACAACTTTCCTGCAAAATCCAATTCTCCCAAAGAGTTGTTTTTTTCGTCTCTGTGATACTTACCTCCTTGTAATCAATACTGTTTCAGTAAAGTGAATTACCAAACTTTCTGAAAATCTTGCATACCTTTCGATAAAGAAACTTGGGTGACTTCAGCTAAATGACAACTCAAACATCAAAGATTAAACGATATTTCGATGTCATGGAAAGAGTTCTGTATCAAATCAGAAAAAATATTACGATCTATGAGTTCTGCTTTGAGTTCATTTATCGCAGAACCTGATGCATCTGAAAATTATCATTTCTCAATAAAAACAGGAAAAACATTCGTATTGAATGTTGATTTTCATTTCACCATTTCGCGAAAATATACGAACTTCAGATCTTCACTTGAATGATGAAATTAGTAACCTAGGAACATTTTTTAAATTGAATAATTATATTTTTGTTAATTTACCTGGCTACAGAACTAATACTGTCGATGACCAATTGGCCTTTGGTCAATAAATAGCGTTTGTTGTTTTTGTTGTTCAGCTGTAACAGTATTCCTAAGACAAAGTCACAACGTTCTACTGAATAAATGAAAGGTGTATATGGCAGGGTCCATTGAGTGCCATACTGAAGATTCCATTAGTCTCTCCGGGGTGAAATAGCACCTCTTGAGGGTGCACCTTCAAAATTGGCTGAGACCAACTCACTAAAACATAACAAATTTTTTCGTATTTCTTTCTTCAAACTTTTTTAATCTGATAAAATGTTTTGTTTCAGGATATTGACGTTCTGCTATCTGGCAGCCTTCAACTGGTGGCTCCTTCTCTGTCCCGTTACGCTATCCCATGACTGGCAGATGGGTTCAGTTCCACTAGTGACAAGTATATATGACTCGAGGAACTTAGTCACATGTTTCTTTTTTTTGTTGACTCTGTTCTTAGTAGTGAAAAGTGTCTGTGATTTTGAATATCAAAAACATGTTCCTGTTGTTATGGGATTGGGTCTGTTGGTGTTGCCTTTTCTTCCTGCTACGAATTTGTTCGTAACTGTCGGTTTCGTAGTGGCAGAAAGAGTTCTATATATTCCCAGGTGAGTTTCATATATATTTCTATGATTTTTTTTTAAATTTAATATATGACATCAGAAGATTTCCAAGGAAAAAATGTACTGGGTATATGAACATTGGTAGAAGGGGCAGAGGCCATACTGTCCTAGCCCCAACAATAAAGTATCACAATTCAAGAAAATTATTCCAGAAACGTATCTTTGCGAATTGATTGAATAATTGTAGGTTATTCATAACAATGGTTTTAAGGTGCCTTGTTTTTTTTTGGACAACCTGGTTGAAATACTGAGTTGATGAACCTTTTTAAAATGAGAAAATGTATTACAAAATTAAATCAGTCAAGTTAGGACGGTAAATATCAATGACACAAAACCATGCAATATATGTTGATTGATTGATCAATCTTTTAACCATGTGTTTGGCTAGTCACCATCGACACATTAAACAATCTGCAACACAAATCACAAACTATTTTTACAATTTCAACTTTACAAACACTTCAGTATCATTTTCAACAAGACTCTTTCAAATTATGGAGCTCCAAAATGGGACGTGAAGAAAAGTAGTCTTCTCACCGTGACAACCATTTTGGAACTCCTGAAATAGATGTAATTCTTGATGTGAGCACAAAATCTTAACGATGTCAGAAAACTGCTATTTAACATTAACAGAATTATTACTGCGAAAAAATCTAACAGGAATATTAACAATGTGTGAAATTAAATAGGTGATAGAGAAACAATTATGAAATCCACAAAGATTTAAATTTGGAAGTTTACTGATAAGCAATTAAAATTGTCAACTGGAAGAATTGGCTCGATCCTTGCTTAGGTTAGATCGATTCAAATATTGCTCTGTGGGTTGGTTGGAGTCACAATTGAGAGTTTGTCCAATTCAATTACAAAAGTTGTTACTCAGTTAAATTGTAGATCTTCATCTGAATTTAATCGTTACTAAAAATGGGCCCTCAGCCAAATTTTTTTTCTCATATCCATTATAATGGCTTTATGTAAGTAATTCACTATTGAGGTGTCGTATTCAAGAAGATCTCAAGTTGAAAACAAGAAAATTCAAATCAAACAATTTCAACCCAGATTATTAAGTTTCAAAAAAAGCTGGAAGATCGAAAAAAAATAATAATATGAACAACAGTGGTATCTAAGTATGGAAGGACGAACTTATTACAATTGATAGGTGAAAATGGAAATCACAATGGCATAATGCTAACTGAAAATGGAGAGTATAATAATGTTTTCTAATTTCAATTTGAATATTGAAAATTTGAAATAAATTTATATGTGTGAATTATCACAATAGAAAAAGGAGAAATTATGGAAAACTGATCTGTAAAATCAACAAAAAAACCATCGAATTCTCATGTTAAACGAAAATTGAATTGTTACAAAGATTCAAACGGAAGTTTTGTCAAAAATTACATAAAAATTTGGGCGACACGTAGAGCTTGTCTCAGTTTTTCCCTCGACCTCTAATAAGGACGATATTTCACTAGAGTAGCCTTCATGTTATAGTTAAGTAGTTTCGCCATTCAGTTTGGTTATCAGCATGTTTCAAATGTAGCTATAATCCTCTAGCCATATCCTGATTCATCATGCTCATTAGATTTAATTTATATGCCCGTGAAAGGATTAATTCAATTTGATCCAGAGCTGCTCCGATACGGTCTGAGTGCCTGATATGGTTCCCCAATTATATCACCATTGGTACACAGATTTGTTCAGAAGTGATTAATTACCATTATGATGATAATCTGTGCTAACAAGATCGGTTAGACGAAAGGTAAAGGCTGCATAACCTGTTTCCGATTGTCTGAACTGACATTTCCTGGACCAGCGGATTGAAAGGATAATTCCTTCCCGCTATCCCTTATACTGTTCAGGTTTGTGTCAGATAATGTAAGGAAGAGGGATCTCCCAATTTGACGTACCGTGATTTATTCATTTCGGACCAAAAATCCAGAAACTCTAACTGAGTTAAACTCCATTTTGACATTGAATTAGGATTATTTATCGGGCGTCCCAAATTCATTGTCTTGTGAAGGAAATCTCTGAATCCCACTTGAACTACAGAAACGAGAAGTTCTTCATAATTACTGGACCAATACCACTGGTGCTATAAACATAAATCAAAAACATTTCAAAGGTACTTTGTTCAGTAGGATCCATTGGTGTCATCATTTGTTTTTTATTACAAAAAGTTTTGGAGGTATATTAAAAACTTGTGCTTTTTTTCAAGTGAAAAACATAAAAATTTCTATAAGAAATAAAATCGCCTGTTTTCGCTTTTCGAAAATATATAACATGATATATAAATTTTTCATCAATCTGAGAAAATCATCGAAATTTTTCATTTCATACGACAAAATAACCAAGTGCTCAAATATCTATGATAATCTCTGGAAAAATCAAACGATGTGGAAGCCGGAGACCGTGGTGGCCACCGAATATATTAATCATTTTGAATTCATAAATTATCATAGATAGATATGCAATTGGTTGCTTCTAAAAAAGGTAGGTCTACAACTTTCCTTCCGCCATTTTGAAATAGACAGCTGTACCGGTAAGTGGTAATCCGAATAAATAGATCGTAGATATCATACAATATTCTTAGGTATTTGTAAACATAATGCCATCGAAATATTCGTCGATTTGTTCTGCATCATGAAGTTATTCTCAATTGAATATAAAGGCTTATGAACCAAATTCTTGTTATTTGCGGGAGGTTTCAATTTTCTGCTTCTGAGGCTCATAGAATGCTCTCAAATACCTATGGTGAGGCCGCTATTAGTGGAAGAACGTGCCGAGTGGTTTCAATGCTTCAAGAACGGTGATTTTGATGTCGAAGACCAGCAAGGCGGTGGAAGAGGGAAGGTTTTCGAAGATGCAGAATTGGAGGCATTACTGGATCAAGACTCGTTTCAAACGCAAGAAGAATTGGCAAGATCATTAGCAGTGACGCAACATTTCAAAACGCTTGAAAGTCATGGGAATGATTCAGAAACAAGGAAATTGGGTGCCGTACGAGTTGAAGCTGAGAGATGTTGAATGGCGTTTGTTTGCTTGAGAACAGCAGCTTGCAAGGCAAAGACGAAAGGAATTACTGAACCGCATTGTGACTGGAGACGAAAAAGGAGTTCATTACGATAATCCCACGCGCAGAAAATCATAGCATATTCCTTCTATGCTCAACATTTGATGGACCAGCGCTGCTTAGTGTATTATGAATTGTTGAAACCGACTGAAACAATCACAGGCGATCGTTGTCGAACGAAATTAATGCGTTTGAGCCGGGCATTGGAAGACAAACGGCCGCAATACAGCGAGAGACATGATAAAGTGATTTTACAGCATGACAATGTTTTTTACAATAGAGCCTCAAATTTCGGGAAGAAACGTCTGAAGCAAAGTTGTACACCTATCCAATAAACCGTTCAAGTTTTTTTTCAAAGTGTCACTAGACATCCAGTATTACTTCATATAATTTTTCTTAAAGGAACTGGTCTTATGATCGAATACTTTTTCAGAAGTTTGTTGACAGCTTTGAACACGTAGAAAAATATATTCTGTTCTATATTATCATTCTGATTTTTTTTCAAATAATCGCTGTAAGTGATAGCGAAGCTATTTATTCTTTAAAACAATTACCATTAGGTTGAACAAGAACGAATAAAAGTGAATGCCACAGTGAACAAAAAGGCGATATTCAATTATTATTGCTGAAGATTCATTTCTTTTCAGAATGACACAGAGATACATAAAGTCTTTGTGTTGTTTAGTAGTCTGTTTAATATTCTCATATCATTTTTTCAGCTTGGGATGCATCCTCCTTGTGATATATGCTCTTCAGATGCTGTGGAGCTCCTACCCCAAACATCGCCAAACCATCCTGTGTTTCGTTATACTTATGCTCACAACGAGTTGCCTAAGGACTATAATAAGGAACAGGGATTGGCGTTCCAGAGAATCCTTGCTGAGGTAATAATTAATCTTACGTTTCGAAAGATATTTAGAAGTTGTTCTTGTGACGGGAATTGATAGCGCGTCAGAGTTGAAGAGCCTTGAAGCGACTATCAATCCAGTGGATGATTCTAATGAAATGATCTCGAGAATTAATGGTAACTGTAAGATGATCACATCAGGCTCGTACTTTGCTTTTTGTCGGATATGATTAGCTAAGATTAAATTCCTTCATCTTTGTTTACCAATTTCAATTTAATTATATTTTGATATTTTTAGATGTGGAGATTCTTTTCAATGATACAAAAGGATCAATGCATACATTGCTCATTTATATAAAAATTAATTAATATATTTTTACTTTCGCTTTCCATACACCAGATCTATTTATTTTCTAGAGGGGAAGAGCTGTCTATTAAAGAATGATTCAAATCATAGTAAACAGACTTTTTCGATGGATCACTTCAATTAAATACATTCATTTCAGTTCCTCACCTTATGAAAGGTTTCTCGATAAAAGGTTTCATTCTGATATTGAATAACGAGTATATTTTAGGAGAAATCAATGAATGTTATTTCATTGTGAAGGAGAAGGTATACCATAAATGATATCAGTAAAATGACCGACAAGCCTGTGGTTACAGATATTGTTCTTGAAATTTTCCAAACAAATTCGCACATTTGCAGCTGTGTATCCTCGATAACTTCACGAATTACATTTTTAAGGTCATGAATCTGAAGCAATTGTTAATACATCTTCGAGAAATAACATGAACAGGAAAGTTGTTTTTTGTAAAACTGCGATTTTTTTCGTCACTTCTATGGCATGTAGCGCCGTCTTGTTCATAATAAACGTCGATCACATCAATATCTTCCAACATACATATAACAACATTTCTTATTATAACTTCTGGCGTTTCATTCAATTTTCACATGATTCAATTGTTGTTTTCCGTTTATTCTGGGTTCACTGATAGCAAACCAGCAATAGTGGGTATATTTTGTTGATATTCTCCGTTGAGCGTAGATGCAAAATACATAGTGAAAGGTTATTGGAAGGTTTCATAATCCATGAAAAAAACTCCTCTTTATAAAGATGCTCTATTAGAAAGTCGCCTTTAAAAGGAGCTTGAAAGTAGCGCACCGTCTTTTAAAGAAAGCTTCCTTTTTCATTCGTAGCTGTTGAATTTCCTTGAATTGGCTATTCTGAGAACCAATTGCATATTAGAAATCGAAATGTTGTTGAAAACAGAAGAGAAATAGGTATAATATTTTGTGTATAAAATGATATTGAACGGAGATAATTGACACAACAGATCTAGGCTATGTTTCCCAGTCATAGAGCATGCGCCAACAAGAAAGTCCCTTTTTCTTGTCACAAAGGGATTTTATGATGAAGAATACTGGAAAGCTTTCCTCAGCTTAAAATTGGTTCATGGAGCACGTTTCATTTGTAAAGGAGACTTTTCACGAAAGAGGACACTTTTCTTTCGATTATGGAACTGACCTTAACCCTCACGTCTTATAAGTGGACGCCATGACACCTATTAGCGTTTTTGTTCGATATTGTCAAGGAAATAGCTGACTAGTCATATAACACAGCAGAATTTCAGAAGATTTAATGACTTGTCTACTGAAATATTGTATCATTTGGTAAAGTGGAGGAACACTTAAGAGAGTACCTTATCCTTAGGAAACTCCCTTCGAATAATCTTAGAACCCATGAATCAAGTCAATGAGAGGGACATCATGGCTGTATCTCTCCACTACGGAACATCAAAATATGTCAACCTGACAATATAATTTCCCCTCGGTAATAGAGGCCCGTGGGCAGAACTTGGAATCAAATCCGTCTACTTCAAGTCCCCCAACTTTCCAGTGTTCTTCAATAGTCTGCTCACGGTTGATAATGCAATATCGTTTTCACTCAGGGAACTTCACAATTCATTATTAGCCCTCAAAGTTATACCTGCAGATCTCGCCACAGGGCCCTTGGAGCAGACCTGGCGAATGAGAGAATCGTGCTAATTCCCAGACTAAATGTAAACTTCTCCCTTTTTGCAGGGCGGGATTAATGACGTTACCTCACAACGCCAAGATGCATTACAACTATGGGAATTTTCTGAGGGACTCGGCCCGACCTGAATTAGCGAGAACCCATTACCACAAAGCTTTGAAGTAAGTATTCTGTTTATATTTGTTTCGTTTGGTCCTGCAACGGCTTGATTAGATTCCGGTAAGGAGATATTCAAATTTTTAAATCTTGTTGTTGCGAATTAAGTACGGTTCTTTTGAAGTTTTCGAAAGGCACGGAGGCGGAAGCACGTTTGTTCAATCAGGGTTTGTCTAGCTAGCTGGGTTTCGTAGAGCCAGATGATTTTTCATAGAATGAAGCGCCTTGTGAGGTTTGTAGGTTTTACTATTTTTCTGGGGTAAAACCCAAAGGGCTTTCTAATTTCCGAAACTTGTTGTTTTTGAAGAAGAACCTCCTTTATATTCTGCTGATTGATGTTATACCTGTTAAATTATTGTGTTGCCAACAAGAGCTGATAGATTGTTGATTTCACTCAGCACGAATATTTTCCTCATACAAAAAATTTTAATAACAGGAATGTAATTATCGAAAAGTTGGAGCATTAATTTCATTGCAAAGCGAAAATTACAACCCAAAAACATCTCGTTGCTAATGACACCATAAACAACTGGTAAATGTCAAACAAACTTCAAAGTATGTCGAGTTTTGGTAAATGCTAAATATAATTAATCGATCGAAGAAAATATAGTTAAAAATTGAACAAAAAAACCGAATTCAACAGACAGAATATAAGTCGGCAGGTGAAAAAGGATATTTCCTAGACCAAGTCTATAAATACTCTACAGGGTGTTTCCTAAACATGCGGCAAAAATTCAGGGGGTTGTTCCTCGGACTATTCTAAGAATATTTTGTCCTTTGATGATTTTTGAAAAACCTATTTGTTTCGAAGATATAGGGGAAACAAAATTTCAGATAATAACATTTTATTATGAAAAATTACATGAAAATTCAACTCAACCTACAAAAACTGTTGAAAATGACCACCTCTAGCCAGCATACAACCATCCAATCTTCTCCTCATTGACTGCCGAACCCTTTCAAAAACACCAGGATCATTTCTTATTAAGTTACACCCAGCAATGATCCGATTTCGCAAGTCTTCCACTTATCCACTTATCAATTTTTAGTCAAAAAACTGGCCGTTTTTAGTAATTGGAATGTTGTTAAACAAATTTAAAAATAAATTGTACCTACTTAGTAAACACAGTGCGGTACGCATTTTTATTTAAACTATTATTAATTTTAAAAATATGAAAAATGTTGTTCGCCCTGTATCTTCGAAACAAAGAGGTTTTTCAAAAATCATCCAAGGACAAAACATGCTTAAAATAGTCCAAGGAACAACCCCCTGAATTTTTGCCGCATGTTTAGGAAACACCCTGTATATTAACGGACTGGGCATTCAATATGCGCAAGGAGAATTTTGAGGAATATTATGACCATAAAATACTGATGTAAACGTATTACAAGGAGTATGATGCTTGGTTATCCATTCACCGATATTCAATTCAAATCAGCTAGGGGTGCTTAACTTAAAAAAATAGCTCCGAAGCATTACCCAGAAAAAAGTGAGAGATCAGTATTTCTCAAACATCACGGATCAAAAGTTGTGTTCTCAATTGTTTTGAAGATACACCAGGTGGTTTGAAAAAGACCAATTTAGCTGTAGCAGTAGCTGATCAATCTCATTCTCCAAGAAAAATGAGTTTCATAATAGTGGAAAAACGGGAATGATAATTTTTAATCCCATGTTCTCAAAAGCAACAAAGGCTTTGAAAACACATTAGTTTTCCACTGAAATTGTGGATTCAAAATAAAAGGAATCCTGATTTGGATCCAATTCGATTGAAAGAAAAAAATTGAAGAGAAGCGGGAGGGAATTGAGTCGAATCGACTCTTCATAACTGTAAACAGATCTTGAAATTCAGACAGAGCATGGTATAAGAATATCCATGTAGAACGGAGTACAATGAGCTCCTGGATAGCCATTCAAACATTTAGATATAGGTACTATAATTGAAAAAATGCTTGTAAATGAACTATGTTGCCAACAACTGAATTTCGTGTCGAATTTCGATTCCTAATTAATGTTTTAGCTGGAACTGTCGATGTGCCTGTGTTAGGTTCATCTCAATCAGAATACCAAGAGCTTTCACTACTGCGTGTTCAAATGTAATTTTCAGTTTGTGTATTAAAAATGAATTTGTTTAAAAGCGTGTTCAGCACAATTTTATTCTTTGAATAAAATACAGACTTCGTCTGTGAACAAAACGAATACTTTGTCTTTGTGAGTATTTAGACATTTCGCAAAAAAATCGAATAAAGAGTTTTCCCGCCGAAATATGAAATCAAACACTTGCGATTTTCAGACAAAATGCTTTCTTGCAAAATAATCGGTAATTCTAACGCACTTGTGCAATTCCAACCAAACACTCTTCGTTCAATAGATAAAATACGGTATCATTTTCTTTAGGGCCCTTTCTAGAATGGGGGAGATCTTGATACTCCAAAAGAAAGCTTTCGCAACATTTTCGAACTGGATTTTAGAGCATTATCTAGAGGAAAATTTCGCGAAAATAAATTACTAACAGCGTTAGCAATTTACATATAGGGACCAGGAATATCTGTTACTTATCTACAGAAACAGAATATACTTTGAGGAGAAAACCAGAAAACCAAGAATAACTTGACATAGGTTGACCTTAACTGAGCGAAACGCTGAGTACTGCTGTACAAATTGCCCAAGAGCCCAAGATAACCTAACTTCATCATTTTATGAAAGCTGGAAGTTTTTCTGTGCATGTCTCCTATACAGGTGAAGATGACCAGCGAGTTTGAGTTGTGTTTACTTTGGCAGGAAACAGGTAGTAAAATATACCTGAAATTAAAATAATATAAAGCTTAATTTTTCCATATTTCCTTTGGGATAACCTAAGAAACTCTATTTAATGGATTCGGTCCTTACTTGGCGGAAATTCATTATAAATAAAATAAAACGAAGTAATTTCCACTATGTTATTTAAGTTCAGAAATGTAGCCTGATGAAGCCACAGTGTGGCGAAACAATTGTTGCTAACAATTAAATAACATAGTGGAAATTACTTCGTTTTATTTTATTTTATCTAAGAAACTCGTCATCCATTGCTGGACACTTTCTCTATTTGAAATAAAGACTATTTCTATTCTCCATGCTGAGAAAGAAAATGAAAGAGTACTTCAAATTGAAGTATAAAGCATAATTTTTCCATATTTTCTTTGAGATAACTCAAGAAACTCGTCATCCATTGCTGGACACTTTCTCTATTTGAAATAAAGACTATTTCTATTCTCCATGCTGAGAAAGAAAATGAAAGAGTACTTCAAATTGAAGTATAAAGCTTAATTTTTCCATATTTTCTTTGAGATAACTCAAGAAACTCGTCATCCATTGCCGGACATTTGCTACCCCCAGCCATACACCCCTAGCTTTCTCTATTTGTAAAGAACACTATTCCTTTTCAATTCTCTTCTAATTTGTACCATAAACGCTCCAGGAATGTGTTAATCAGAACCAATCATCGAGGCATTCCAAAACAGCACCGAGTATGCATCCGGTTCTATCGTTTACCTAATTGAAACGGATCGGTATGCGAGCTAATGACAAACTTAATCGAATTCCGATAATATTTGCTCGATATCTGCGAGATAATTAATGGCCATTGAATTTCCAGACTGTGGCCCACCTATGCCAGCGCCCACAATAATTTGGGAACGCTTCTGAGCGGCGAACAGGAAGCGGAACAGCACTTCCTTGCCGCCATCCGATATTCGTCTGACCACGTGAACGCCCATTACAATTTGGGCCAACTCTATCGGTAAGTTGGAATTATCTACTAGTTATGGCTACTTATCTAGATCCTCGCTGTTGAAATTTATGCTGGAGAGGAGCACTCTCTTGTAATGGGGTTGCATTTGGTCATCCATGTTGGAGTGGAGATTCTCATTTACTTACAGTCAGTGATATGGCCTGAAATGAGGCGTACCTCTTATTTGAGATAAAAGCACTTTCTTTTTTCAACCCTCTATTTTCCATAGGAAAGTACTGAAGTTAAGATAAGAGCATTCAAGCGCCATTGGAGTCTGTATATCTAGTCTCCAATGGCGCTTGAATGCTACTCATCAATTAGTTATGAAGTTGTGTGATCTCCAAAAGTGCAATTGGTGCATGAATGAAGAAGCGTTAGAATGCTCCTGGCTTCTCGTCAGTCCTTTTTTCATCTTTTAAGGTTAATTATTATGCTTTTTGGGACCTTTGTCGGTACCTTGAAATTAATTGCTGAGGAAAACATACTAACTGACAAAGAAATTGCAACACTCAGAAGGAGCTTTTTAAATTTCATTTTTTTTTCTGTAAAACGTAGATAGTACAGCACGGATTAAATTCAATGTGGAAAAAAAATCGTGGAGGTTTTTCATTTTTATTACTTAAATATTGTAGTCGTTTTTCCCAAGTTTTTTAAATTTTACAACAAACCAGCTATTCGAGGAGATCCAAAGTCGATGTTTAGTTGTTGATGAAATGCCTAGAGCACGTGTACGCGGAATTTATCGCCAGCTCCATCTTTGGCTGATGACTGGTTAAAAGAACAAGGCCATCCTGTTCTCCAAATGGTTTAGCTCCGGTTAAGGTCTTTTGGACTGCAGCATTATCGACCGCATCTTTGTGTTATCTATGACGGTTGAGCATCGCCGGCAACGATGACAGTGGTGCAGAGAACGTCAACATTGGAATGTGTAATGGCATCAGGTCGTCTTTTCTGATGAATCTCGATTCTCCTTGGGTGCACATGATGGCCGAAGAAGGGTTAGACTACGTCGGAAAGAAAGACGTGAACCTCAGTTTGATGTTGAGCTTGATCGTCATGTACACAGGACAGTAGGCGTTATGGTATGGCGAGCTATTTCACGTGCGAGTAAGTCACCTTTAGCCTTTACTCGAGGTAACATGACAGCGCTGCTTAACCTTCAAGATATAGTGGAGCCATATGTTCTCCCTTACCTTAACCGGCTCGAGAATCCAATATTTCAGCCCGACCTCATGTTGCCAGAGTTAGTTTAAACGCAGCGACCGATTTGAATCTTTTGCCATGACTGCCCAGATCCCCCGATCTTTCGTCCATAGAGCATGTTTGGGACGTCATGGGTAGCAGGATTAGAAATTTACCCCAAAGACCTTGGCGGCTCTGAGACATGAAGTACAGGTAGCTTGGGATAGTACCCCTCAAGAAGAAATAGACCATCTTATTGCATCAATGCCGAGACGTGTTGGGGAGTGTATAAATAATCGCTGTGGACAAAAACATTTAACTCTTTCATTAAAGAAAATTGTAAACCCTTCGTGTTTTTCTTCCAAATTCAATCATTCGCTCCTAGCTATACTATCTATGTTTTACCAAAAAAAAATTTAAATTCAAACAGCTCCTTGTGGGTGTTGCAGTTTCTTTGTCAGTCAGTATATTCAGACCAATGTAAAAGATTCTCTTTGTCAGAAATCGTTGAAAACCATGGACAAATTGAATGAAGCTAATTCTCCAAATTTCCATTGGTTATCTCGATCTCGTGTTGCTGGTTAGGTTCGGGACTGTTAGCTTACCGTTAGTAAACAAATGGTGAGATTTTTCGAATTCTCAGGAATATTTCAGGAACTCAAATTCAAGGAATCAATTTCTATTATTATCTCCACTGAAAAAACATTGAATGAACTGATTTGAATCTACAATTCTCAGGAATTTCATGGAACTCAAATTCAAGGAATCAATTTCTGACGCCTATTATTATCTCCACTGAAAAAACATTGAATGAGTTGATTTGAATCTACAGATTGAACAGAAAAGTTATTGAAGAATAAATGCACCATAAAATGCTTGACTTCTCTGTTTGTATTCAAATCGCCTCTAGGCCTTATGATATTACTTTCAGACAGCTCCTTCGTTTCCCGTGTAGGGAAAATTATTTCACGAAGCGCTACAGCGCCGATTTCGAATAAATGAATTCATATTCATGAAACTCAGTGTCGCATACCCATACCTAAAGCCACTTTATGATGGCCTCCGTAATGAAAATTGGCACAGCACGTGAAAAGCAATTACTCCTGGAATATCGTGGAAACGATAGGGAGTTTTTCATTCGAATTTCTTAATAGAATTTTTGCCGCAAAAAAAATTATCTAAAGAAAATAAGAGAAATTCTCAGTCGGTATGGAGAGCGAGGACTGAAATCTCGTTTCAAATTATGTTTTGTGTCGAGCCTTTCCGATAATAATTTGTAATTCTGCAGAAGGAATTGAAATTTTCGTCCAATCTCCATTTCAATCGTCATATTCCAAATATTTTTCTTGCTCCTGTATTATTCTTTAAAAAGCCTCATTTTTCTTTTACGCTTTATATCTTTTGTAGCAAATAATTAAAAATATATATTTCAATACTCAAAACATGTATCCAAGAAAACTCATTTGAAAACTTGTGACAACATGGCTACCTAGAGGCACAAAATTTCAATAGGATAGGATAAACATCTCTAAATGATAAACTGTTATTGGGATTCCTGCTTAAAAAGAATTTGCATATTTTTATAAATTTGATCTGCAAAATTTTCATACTGGATCATTTAAAAGGTTCATTTATCAGGTTACACTCAAACTTCTGATGCACTTGATTCCTCGAATGAATATTGAATCAGAAATTATTATTCCATTTTTCGATTTCAAAGCGAAATTCTGCATTTCCAAATTTTATAACACCAACACGCAAAGAATAGACCCATTTGATAATGGAGATTTATTTCAATTAATCTAATGCATTTCTCTACCCCAGGCTCCACATATGTGTACAACAAAAATGTTTTTTCCGAAAGTACACCTGAATAATTTCATGGTGTTCATTTTGTGAACATTTTTTCGACAAAATTTTCTAATAACATGAAAACAAACTGATGAGATTTCATTCCCGCCGGTGACTTTGCAGGCTGTACGATTCGCGTAAAGTTATTTGCCCAGTTGGTCATCACCCTTCATTTTTTGTCCCATATTGTTTCACTGCTCAACATTATGAACTTTAATTGGCGGGAACGGATAACACAATATGTGTGAAATTACATTTTTCTATTCTGTTATGGATATTTCATAACCACATAAAATTTGAAATGAAAATGGATGCACCAGAAACACATTTTTGAGGAAAGATTAATGTATTGGAACTCTTCAGAAACCATTCTTTGACTTTATCGAAAAAGCATTCGAAGGAACGAAGGTTTTGAGTGAAAATGATGGACCTCAACTCAAAAAGCAACCGTTGTTCATTAATTTTTTTTTTCCATCAAGAACTGAAATAACATTTATTTCATCTATTCAGAATTTCTGCTGTAAATCCATTCGTCCATTTTTTTGTTGGTCTCTTTCTCTCATTTACACACAGCTACTTTTTTTTTGTTGAAGAGTTTGTCATCCATCTATAACTTATGTTAATGAAAATAATAATAAAACTGAGAAAAGCACTTGTTTGAATTCAAGAGCTTTCTATTGCTTGTTCATTTATATGTAGTCTCCAAGGGCAAAATTGACGTATGGATGAACGAGCATCAAAATCCTACTGACATTACGACGTCTGTACTTTTCTAAATTCCTCTTCGATATTCTTCTTGAATTTTCTATTGTTCTTATCACGCTTTTAATACGAAATTTATCAGGAAGTTTGTTATTGATATTTTATATATAGAATTTCATAATATTGCCCCATTATAATCCTACGACGTAGTTTCAAATACCTATTTGTTATTACCTACTTATTCCATCACAGAAAAATTGTCAATTCATCTATTTTCATGCAAGAGAAGATGAGGATAGATTCGTTATCAATGAGTCAAACCTCTTCATTCTAGACCATTCCTGGTTCAAAAATCGATTTTTTTTTCGGAGAACGAGAGCTCACTGAGACATACCTCATAAATCCTCTTGTTCGATTGCAGAAGGTCGAACAGAACAGCTGATTCTGAAGGGATGCTCAAGAAATGCATCAGCATCGATCCAAGGTTTACACCTGCATACTTGGAACTTGCCAGACTCCGAGGACCTAATGATATGACGGTCGGTCCAATTTTGAAACGAGTCATGCAGCTGAACGTTGATGATCCATATTACGGAACATTATATGGGAACTGGCTCTTCAGTAAAGGTAAATGGGGAAATCTCCTTTATATTCACTAACATTAAAGTGAAGGAACTCGGAAGGAATAATAGTTTATCATATAGTAAAATCTTACATCAAGTATCATAATATGTAGTACACATAAACATGTTATAACAATAATTCGAACAATTACTCATACTCTTTCGTTTCCAAATATTCAAGTTGTAGGAATTATTCCTTCTAGTGTCACTTGATACATTATTTCACTTCTTCACTAACAGAATCATTCAACCAAACAAAATTCTAGGTAATTACGTAGCTGCACTCAACATTTATTGGAGTGTCCTGCAGAGATCCAACTCATACCAGGAGGCACTACTGGGAGCTGCTAAAATTTTAAGGAAAACGGGGCAATCATCCAGACTTCTGCAAGCAATCACTCGGTTTGTATGATTAGGAATTATTCATTATAGAATTTATCAGAACAGATTTGATAAAACTTTTTCTTATAGGTGGCATGCTGTTCTGAGGCAAAAAAGAGGAGAGATTCCTTTGAGTCCTCATGTTTATCTACAAGGATGGCATCTGAAGAAAGAACTCAACAGAAAGGCAAAAGTTTATGACAATTGCTCTTCCACACTATTCGTAAGTAACAAAATTATATTAGGGTTATGGAGAGATATCCATTCTTTATTTGTTCATTAGAGAGGATGCCATTTTCAATGATATTTCATATAAATTTCTCTGATTTTTAAACCACAACCTGTAGATGAGCATAATTTCAATAATACCGGTTTTTCATTATTGACATGAAGAATACTCAAAAGGAAGAAAAATTCAATTGGTTGCAAATCCAAATGATATCGATATGATGACCATTCAGCCTAGTCTCCAGAGCTGTTTTCCACTAATTAGAGTTACTGCCTGAGTAGACCCCAAACGAATGCTTCAGCGAAAAAAAATTAGATCAAATGATGAAGTGATCGAGGTTGAATCCTAATTCGAAAGCAAAAACAGAGAAGGAATTGGAAAGTGAGAGGATCTTTGGAGTAGATGCATCACTCTTGAACGTGATTATTTTGACGAATATATTCGAATTTTTAGGAAAAAAAAAACCTAGGTATATTTGTTCTGGTTAGGCCCGAGTCTTCAAATGAAGTCTCAGATAGAATTCCATTTGAGTTAGACTATCGCCATTTTCAGGTACGTCCTTTGGGATTGTTTTGTCGCAAACTCCTAGGTGCAGTCATCAGTAATGCAAATTGCAGAATTTCGAGTCTAGGTCAAAATACAAAGTATTCATCGTGCTCTTACATGCTTACGATTTCTGTTGAAAAATCTCTCGAGGACGATTCTACCATCGGATGTTTTCTGTAGGGGGCAGAAGCAACTTCGAAAAAAACTCTCATCGTTAGTGGAGTTCATCGGTCATCGAATCAATTACGAATGTTCAGATACTCGTAACGAATTTCCGAATCGCATATCTGATGAGACTTATACAGATTGATTTTAATAATTGGCGCTGAAAAACTTCGAGAGTAGGGAACAACTGATACGAAAATTCTGAAAACTCGTGTGTTACGGTCAGCGAGCAATAATTCACTTCCCGCATTCGATTTCAATCAACCACAACGTAAAATTATTCACGCTAAAAACCAACCATGCAATTGCTACGAAGCGGGTTTTCTGGATCAGATGATGAGCGTATAGGAAATTTCTAAAAATAGGCCATTTTTTTCGACAGATGTAACGTGAATTTTTCATTCGGATTCAGGTGGAATGCTGCATATGTTGCTGATATTTTATTCAGTTCATCCGACCCAAACAAGGATAGGTCCACGGCTTCATGTGGTGCACTAATTATATCTGGATTCAGATATCTCTAGATATCGTGAAAATAACTGGAAATGAACAAGAATGATGCAGTTCGAATATAGCAAGATTAGGGCCTTTCAAATTAGGTGAACAATTTGGACTAGGCCAAAGTTTCGTTTATACAGGGTGTAACATGGGTGGTTGGCATTAGCCTAGTGACTGTTAGTTTCAGAAATACAGGGTAATTCATGAAAATTGGTCTGAACTTCTGATATCCGTATAACTTGGAAGCTATGACTAGTTGCTTGAAAACGTTTTCCCTTTAGGCATCAAATAGAATCTATCTACGGCTGAGGCTCATCGAATATTCTCAAATACCTATGGCGAGGCCGCTATCAGTGCAAGAACTTGCCGAGAGTTTCATGTTCAGTATTTGGTGGGACCAGCTCGGCGAAGTGTATTTTGAGTTTTTAAAACCGACTGAAACAATCACAGGCGATTGTTATCGAATGCAATAAATGCGTTTGAGCCGAACATTGAGAGACAAACGGCCTCAATACATCAACGAGAGACATGATAAACTGATTTTACAGCATGACAATGCTCGACCCCATCCTGTGAAAGTGATCAAGACATACTTGGAAACGTTGAAATGGGAAGTCCTACCCCACCCGCCTTATTCTCGGACTATCACTGGTTTCGATTGATGGCACACGGCCTAGCTGACCAGCACTTCCGGTCTTATGAAGAAGTAAAAATTGGATCGATTCGTGCATCGCTTCAAAAGATGACCAGTTTTTTCAACGCGGAAGTCGGACGCTGCCCGAAAGATGGGAGAAAGTAGTGGCCAGCGATGAACAATACTTTGAATCATAAATGTTTAACCAGTTTTTTACAACAAAGCATCGAATTTCGGAAAAAAACGACTGATGCAAAATTGTACGCCTATGTATTCAGCAAGAAATATATATTTTTCTTGAAATTAACATTTTTTCAATTAATGCTTTCATTTTAGTATCTTCTTTTTTATGTTTTGAATACCTACAAAATTTGTCTAACGGTTTCACAAGAAATATTCATTTAGTATGAAAATAGATTAGGTAATATTTGTATGATGTACATAGCTTCTTTTTCTCAAAAAATGAGGTTATTTCTTCATCTTCGAGAAACAGGCTATATTTCAAAAACCCTTTTTGATTTACTTCTATTTTGGCGATATATTTTCAACTTTTCAACTTAAAAAACAGATTTTAAACAAATTTTTCGAATGAATTGAAACCACTCAGACAAAGGATACTTGAAACATCAACACGAAGAAATTAATACGATCATTTGCAGTATAAGCTCCATATGTCAGAATATTCCAGAATTTTAAAATTACACATGCTATAATAATGAATGTGTGAAAAATGGAAATAAAATCACTACTCGTCTATAAGAATCAGTCAAATCAACACGAGCTAAAATAAAAATCAATAGCAAAGCACTTTTCCGTAGACTAAACGTTCTGATCCTAATTTATAGGATCTCTTCTTTTCTTTCGGAACAACAAAACAACTCCGTCCGTCATTATTTCCGTCAGTACTAATGAAATTTCTTTTTCTTCACAGAGAACTCAGTACATCGAAGCTCCATCCAAAGAAAACAATTCCAACAATGAGGACAAATGGTCCCATCTGGAGAAAAACAGCTCAGAGAAGTTTCGTTTCACGACCAGAGCGCAATGCAAGACTGAGAAAAGCAGGATTGATAAACAAGGATCCATCACCCCAATGATGGTCCATCATTTGCTAGACAGCGTGTGACTGTTCAAAAGGACCAGACAGCAATTGTATACCAGTGACATCTACTCGGTTTATCTTTTTTCTCCGTTTGTTTCGGGTGTTGATATGGCTAGTCCAATAGATTTACGCGAAATGCATAACACATATTTTTTCATCGAGTCAATAGGTTATGGAGAAGGAGGAACGTTGGGTGTTAAAGGACTACCATCATTAAGAAGCGAATATTGCTTCAAACTGTACATTTTTCATAAAACTGAACACTTTTCATTGCACAATACAGAAAAAAGGATATTTTGCTCGATAAGGAAAAATGAACGTCTCATCGATTTTTCCATACTTTTTTATCTTGAACTTGAACTACCCATACATTCCTGAAATAATTGGATCCTTGTTATGCGCTCATTTGGATCAGTTGTGTTTCGAAACAAAATGAATATAGTGAGACTGAATAATATTTTTCATGGTGCAGTATTATTTCCGCAACTATACGCCAATTACAGTTTTTCCCTAGTAGTATTTTTTCTTTCGTTATCGATAAAATTTCTGAAATTATTCAAGCAAGTTGTATCTATTCTCTTTCTCTCTTTTATTCAATGTATTAGGTATCATTATTGAAATTTATGTTCATTATTCACATATTATTGTATCTTTTTTCATTGATATCCTTAATCCTAATCATTCATATTTCTTTAGATTCATCATAGAGCTAGGGTGTTCCGAAATTGAAGGTATAAAGGATGATGATAGATTTCTCTAATAATTTTAAGAAAAAATATTCTATAAACTTGAACCGCCAACGTTTTGTTTTCGAGATATAGGGTGTCTCTTGTAGTCCTACTTTTTTAGAGGGTGTTCGTAAATTGAAGGTATTATGGAAAATGATAGATTTTTCAATAATTTCAAGATAAAATATTCTCTAAACATGGAACGCCAACGTTTATTTTTCGAGATACAGGGTGCCTCTTATTACTCGTATATCAGTTTATCGAATCTTCATTAATCTTCGCTATAGGTTGGGTATATAAACACTTCTATTATTTTTGATTTATTCATAACAGCTTACTGACTGGATCTTCATTGTAATTTGGATTTTCCTGAGGATTACTGAAGAATAGTTTGAAACTTTTTTCTCTGATTTGGTAACAGATATGTCAAAACTACAAGTAACCAAAAAGTGTAATACTGGACCAAAATCTTACTTTACATTTTATTGGTAGTTCAATAAAATGTTACATTTCATTGGTAATTCAATAAAATGTTACATTTTATTGGTAGTTCAATTAAATGTAAAGGAAATGGTCTATCGAAAAAAATTCTGGCTGAAAGAAACAGGCACAGGTTTCCAAAAAATATCACCCTCTAGATTTGCATTCAAAATTAGCTTGTCAAATGATGAAACCTTGCTGTGAGATCAAAAAAAAATGAAAAAAAAAACAAACTTCAAACACCCTATTTGCGGTTCCATGTTTAAAGGATTTTTCTTTTCAAGATCATTGGAGGTCTCTGTAATTTTCGTTTGTACCTCCAATTTAGGAACATCCTGTATGTGAACTGTAGGGATCAAATCTCATGAGTTGGTTTGAATATTTCAGTTATATTTTTGTATAACAAATAGCGGGAAAAGCAGTGCAACTTTTTTGGGAGAATCTGATCTGAAATGAGTACCCATTTGAAGTTATAAATCTAGAATCTAAGAGAGAATATGCACTCAAATAGTGGCATATGAGCTTGACTCGAACCAGGTTGTGAATAGAATCGAATGTACTGTATGTATTTGCCAATAAATGTAGTATCAAATTTCCTCACGGCTGTATTGTATATCACGCAGTCTTGAATTATAATTTGTCTTTAAATCTCATGGAAATAGTAGTTTATAAGACTTTACAGAAATAATGTATATGTGATCTCATTATTAATCCTATCTCTGTATGTAGTTTGTAGGTGTTTTGATTTCGGAGTATGTATCCTGATAAGCTTGAACAATACGAGTTTCTGTTCTTATTGAAATAATTTAGATGGGGCCATATATCAACACAGTATACTTGATATTCAGGCGAGGGTTTTTTATTCCCATGAGGGTTGTATGATAATTTTACCTTTTATTCTCAAGGAGATGGAGATCATATTTCAATATGTAAAAATGTATAGTTTTTTGATAATAAATGAATTATTTAAGTATACATAAGAGTTTATTATGCCATTAATCAAGAAATAAATTGGAATCCAAATGTCTGATAACCAACAGAAACTTCATATTTACCCTGACAATGTCAATTCGATAAGGTATATTAGAAAATTTTCTCAGCAAATGAAGTTCATCGCAAAAATGTTCCTCTAGAATCAAACACATAACCTGCATATAAAAAATATGTTTCTTGAATGCTTTGAAAGAAAATCATCTGAATTAGAAAACTTTCTATTAATGAACAAACTGAATTCTAGGCAACTATATAGAGTGAACCATCATTGAAGTGACACTAAATACAATGGAGTGCTCAAATTTGCGAATTTTTCTTCTATGTAAGTACGTAAATGGGGACTGATCCATTTAGGCTTCAATCTCAAATTCTTTGGGAATATGGAGGTGCAAATGACCAAACATATTTTTTATGAAACACACTGTTTTTCATTGAATTTTCAAATCACATGGAATAAATGAACTGAAGTTTGTTTAAGGTTCATATGCTTCAAATTTAGCGTTTTTGAAATATTTCGATTTTTCATAAATTAAAGGGTGTTTAGAAAAACCTGATAACTCCAAAATGAATGAGTTTATTTGAATGAGATTCTAAAAGTGAATCCTTGAAGAAAGAAAGTGAATACTGACTCATTGATAATCATTAAGAACGCTACTAGGTTTTCAAAACGATTCATTGATGACTCTTTTGAACGTTAATGTTGGCTTGATCCAAATGTAAAACCCTGTATTGGATTTTTTTATTAAAAACTCATGGTATTATCATCGAAAATTTTTCTACTGAATGAGAAAATAAAATAAGAGGTGTATTTGGAATGATCACAATATTAACGTTTGGATACTCATCGATGAATCATCTCATTTTGAATACCCAGTAGAATGTAGACTACTTATCTCGGTTTTTTTACTGTTTACCTTCTCATGTCATTCAAATAAATTGATTTATTCTGAAGTTATTAGGTTTGTCCAAAGACTTTCAATTCATGAATAATAGAAATATCTCAAAAACAGTAAGTTTTAAACGTATACAATTTCGAACAAACTCTGGTTCATTTATTCCGTACAGTCTGAAATTTTTTTGATGCAGCCTGTGTATTTACAAACAATTTGTGGATATAACTCAAATGGAGCCTAATGAATCTGTGCCGAAAAAAATTCTAAAATTTCAGGATTTAATCGTAACAGAGCATCGCGTTGGTGGTGGAACAGCATGTATGTAACACTGCATCAATAAATCCCTAGCCTAACCAGTAAAAATTCGACTTTATTCGTCAACATTATCACCTTCAAGAGTGACACATGTATGCCAACGCTCGATACCTTTTCTGTAAAAAGATTCGTATTCGCTTTTGAAATAGGCTTCAATGAGTCAATCGCTTCTTCATTCGAGTCAATTTTTTCTCCATGGACTCTGGATGAGTATAGTGATGAATCCATATTTTATCCATGCCTAATAAAATACGACTTAAGACTTTGAGGAGAAAGAATTCTGTTCTTTTATACAATATAGGAGCGAGCTCGATGCGAATTCTCATGAAGTACCTAACTAGAATTATTGAAGAAAGCCTCCATCAATATGAAATTGATTCCGACAGTGTCGTAATGAGTGAAATGGTGAAATGAAGCAGAAAATCAACAATCATTTTAATGCGGAATTTGTATATCCGTTGCCAATGTAGAATTATCCCAGAACTTCCGGATATTATCAGATCGAACGCACTCAACTGGAAAAAGTCTATAAAAGTATTAGATCTATAATTCAAATATTAGTTCACAATGTCTCTTCAAAATTCAATACACATCCTGATATTTTTCCTCTACTGTGCATATATTTCGAACAATTCAGCATATGTCATAGAAAGTGATAGTGATCCAATATTATCTAACGACAGTCGCTTAGTAGAAGTTCTCAGAGTTCCAAGATCCTCTTTCGAGAAAAAAGGCGGAAAAGAACATCATACCAACTATTACGAAGAAGAAGGAGAAAAGGGCGATAAGGGCCATAAAAACAAGCATCATCATGATGCAGTTAAACACGCCAAACACGGTGAAGATCTAGAAGCAAATCAACATGATGAGAAAGGCGGTCATGATAAAGGGTACTACGATGAAGCTGAACATCATAAGAAACATCACGAAGGTAAAAATTCACATAAAGCTGGTAAATTCGCCGAAAAGAAAGGACATAAAAAGGGACATAAAACCAAAGGATACCATCACAAATTCATGAAAGACGAATACCACCGAGAACACAAATTCTATGACGATTTCCATAAAAGTGGTCATCATGATAAACACGGTAGTCAACACTCTGATTACGAAAAGGAAGCAGGTGGCCATAAAAAACATGGTAAACATCATTCAGGTCATCATACTGACGAACATGGTGAAGAAGGCCTGAAACATAAAGGTAAAAATATTGATGATCATAAAAATTACAAGAAGAGCCAAGGCCATAAGTCACATCACTCAAAACATAGCAACTACGGTAAAGAAAAAGCCAATAAAGGAGGTAAAAAGTATAAATATCATAATTGAAGGCACTACTGGATCCGTTAGAAATGGAATGATCGAGAGTGAAAAAAGTTGAAAATGAACATTGATCACGTTTGTTACTTCTCACTTCTCAGTGAAAGTACCTAATTGAAATTGTGTAATGTGATTTTACGGTTCAGATTTTCAATATGCCATATTTCTTGTAGTACGTATACCGAAATAAAATTGTTTTGTTTATATAACTGATTTTATTTCATCTTATCGAAACCGCTACCATGTAGAAAGCCATCAGCACTTTTTGAAGAAATATTTCGAAACTGTCTGGTCTGTCGGTAAGCATTACATTGATATTGACACTCATCCTTCAAACAATTGGGTAGGTACAGAACATACTAACGTGAAAATAACAGATGTTATGTTTCATATTATAAAGCTTATTTATAGCCCCTTATAGGGGATATGTATTAAAACTGGAACAGGTTCTGAAGTTAATGCATTTCAAGTATAAAATAATAATAACACAATTAAAGCTAGCAAGACAATTTGGTAGGTAAATATTATTTTGAGTATATTGTCTACAATACTGAATGGCAATGTCAATGTTGATTTTGGTTTTTTTATTTTTGAAGATATATTAATCCAGAAATTATTTTATTCTCGGAAAGTTCCTGTTTGTTGTTTGATCCTATAATCTGCAAATGTAATGACTGATATGTGATATTTGCCTTCTGGAGACTTTGGGAAGAATTTGAAATAGGTTTAAATCAACAAAAAAATATTATAACAGTCTTTAGTGAGTACCTATTATTTATCAATGCACAAGGATAAATATTCTTTATGCAAAGGTATTTTGCTACCATAACAGGCATTGGCGTAACTAGAGTGGACTCATGGGGGTAACCTCCACTGAAAAAGCAAAATCTTTATATTTTTATGATTTTATTTTGTCTATTTAATAATTACCCCTTCTCCCCTCGTTACGCTTATAACAACAAGTACTCTTTTCGTATGTATAAAGTTTATAGAAGAATATCTAAATTGGAACTGCAGTCAATCGTTGTTGAGTATTTTTTTCATCTCCAATTGGTTATTTTCTACGAAAAGATGTTTTTTCCTGTAAACGTAAAAATGAAAGAAAGCGAAAGGGTTTCTAACGTGATTTAAAAAGAGGTTTTTAAGCTCAAACTTGAACTGTACACATCAATACTATTGCGATATCACCGATAATTTTCATAAAACCTAGTTTCCTCAAATATGCGTTTTTCATATCATGTGTCATCCTCTGTCCTCACATTTTATAATAAGACTTAATTGCTGAAGATATCTGTTCAGTTTTAAAGTATTCTTCTTGAACTGGTGGTTTCAATACTGTCCTTAGTCGCTAGATGGCGCCACAGATAGAAACCGATTTCTATAGTTTCATTTCTCGCAACATGCTGATAGATGGCAACACAAGGCATATGAGTTTTTTTGACACTGAAGACTTATTCCAAAATTTCATCCATATAACTATTCTGCTTATATTATCAAAAGAGTGCTATACAAATGGTGGTGCATTCAAAAATGTTACAGTATAAATTTGGTCGAAATTTATGTTCATCAGAGATAATGCATAGCTAGCAAAATTGTGTTTCACAGAATCAAGCCAAAATGTTCGTTTTTTTTTTTTGGAATTACTGTTATATCTGGATTGCAAATATTCCACTCTCTGAATCAAAATGAAAGAAAATTTGAATAGTTATAACGGGTTTTCCACAAGGAATGACGTTTGACATTTCTTATGTCATTTGTATTCAGTAGGCTATATGTCATTTAATCATGGAAAGATATACACTTCAACAACTTTCAACTTTTTTGTTGTTATATCAAAAACAATGGTTATCAGTTAATACTGAGAGGAATTTAATAAGAATTAATAGTCCGAATTATTAAGTTAATGACTTCGTCGTTTGTAGACAGATCTGAAAATGGTACCAAGTAAGGCACAGTAGTGGTACTCTTGTATAGTGTGAAGAAAATTCACTTTGTCAACAATGCGACGAATAGTGAGTTGATCAACTGAATAAACTGAATAAATTCTTCTTAAATTTTTCTCAATATTCATAAATGAGCACTGATATTGACAAAACAATTCAACGATTCTTTCTAAACCTTGTTGAAGCATATATCTGTCTATGATTAAATGGCATAACCAACTGAACAAAAATGACATAAGAAATGTCAAAAACAGAATCACAGTGTTGCCATTATAACCGTTTCAAATTGAATTTCTAATGGAAAAACGGTTTTGACGTGTGATTTTCTGTGATTACAAGTAGAGCTTAACTTGTTCCCAGAAATGAAAAATGTAAACAAATGAAAGTGATATGGTACAAGCTAAGTGCTACTTGTTATCATCTCTAATTTCTCCACGGCACTCTTGATCACGAATTTAACGCTCGTTATGTGAAATCATAAGATGAACTTTGGCCATTAACGCAATTCATCAAAAACCTACTAGGTAGATTCAGAATTGAGTTGAGCAGTGTATCAACCTGATTCGTTTGACACACAGAGAGCCTAATGATAATGAGGTGTCATTTTCAATTCAAAATTTAAATATTGAAAATTTCTGTGATTTTTCATTAGACGTAGTTTTTTCTTAATCTTATATTGCATTATCAACTTCATTCTTTGTTTTCATACTCACCTATATTCGATCAGGAAATGAAACTTGAGTAGTTCGCACAGTTTATTTCTGAACATACGCAAACAATCATAATCATTTGTATAATTTACCCTCCCGCAGAAGTTCCTCAATTTTCTTGATTGGCAAATGAGGGTTTGTGTCAACATAAACCCTGGCACAGAAGTGGGGAGGAGGTGGCTCACAAACAGGCTGCCAATCCGCTCCTACGTAAGTACAGTACGGAAGTTCGTATGATCGATGCATCTTATACTTCTCGCAAACTTTATGGCTGCAAGAGGAAATTAATCAGAAAATGCTTTTCAATTTCATGAAGAGAACTTTTGCAAAATATCGATTCTGACTTCCGAGAATAACATATCTCTAACTGATGCCATCTTGAAATAATTACCTCTGGTATACGAATACGAATAATTATTATAAAATACCAACGCTAATTTCTAATTATAATAAATTCAACACAAATTAAACTTCATAATATAAAATATTTAAAAAAAATATGGTTGAGTATATTTATTAATCTCATATTGAGGGTATTAGCATTCACAAATTCCAAAAATATATATTCACTTCACCGTACTAGTGCAGAAAAGTATTTTTTTCACACTAGTGCGGAAAAGTAGCTATGTAGTCCCGGTTGTATAAAATAGTAATTTATATTACAAGTGTAGGAGGAATTGATATTATTCTACGAGTTCAAAATTAAAAAACAAGCGACGAAGTCTTGAGTTTGACATTTGGCTGATATTAGACGAATCTGGTACAAGAGAGTTCCGAGTATTTACATACATTATGTATATCTTGAATATAATCAGAGTATATATTGAATATATATTGAAATATAAACATGAAATCTCTGTTAAACTGAAGTATGTTCTCTCAGATGGTTTTGTTCTGCAAGTTATGTCATAATGAACGGATTTGACACAAATATTTTTGGAGATGGAGACTAGCTCAGAATTTACTATTCCTCTGGTTATTCGAATCATTCAATTTTTTCCTTCCTTGAGATTTATTAGAGTTAGGTCAATTCGATATTCTCGATATATGATTCAATGCCCCAGTTGTTTCGAATGATGGTTATTATGAAATAACATGAGATAAAGTATTAATGCAGATATTGCCGGAACATGGATTTAGTCATAATTATAATTTTTCACGCCAATTTGGTTAACGTATCTCTTACCTCAAATTTTGAGTTTTGAAAAGAAGAAAGAAAGAAGATGAAAAAAATTTTAACCATCACTTCTGGACTAAAAACATTAGTACTTATATTCCATATATGATGCAACTTTGAAAAGTAATACCCAAAGAGACTCATTAGGACTGTCAAGTTGAAATCGGATCGCTAACTTAAGCCTTTTCACATCTAACGAACGACTGGAAAGACTGACGTTTAGCACCTTGTATTAATTTTTAGCACATTTGTATCAAGAACGATGACGGTTTCGTGAATAATTTCACAGAACAATCATTATCACGTCCAATTTCTTCCTGAGTTATCTAAAAACCTCCTTATAAACCAATAATCCATTATTTATTTCATACTCATTCAAATAAATGCAGAATGAATGATATATTCCTAGTCAAGGACAACAATTCTCACACAACGATTTGTGCTCAATTCAAAAACGTGGAAAATTACATATTCTCAAGCAAAGGAAACATATTACATCAAATTACACCTACTTTTTATATTAGTGTTGTGAGTATTCGTCTGATCATCTTAATAGCAAATTGAAATTGTTTTTTTTTTCCGCTTGATGAGCTATAAAGACTATCCCGATTGACGGTTTTCCATTCAGGCCTTTGAATATTACTTATATGTTAAAAAAATGCAACAGCGTTAATTTTAAACAATGGATCAAAACATGCTACTACCCATTCGTTTCAAACTTTTCCTACTGTCTGTTATATCCAGTGAGGGTGTTCCCTCGAAAGAAAAATTGTTGAAATTTGTCACATAATTCTTGAATATAAATATTTAACATTGTTGTGTCTGAAGTGGAGATTAGAGATTAGAAAGAAAACTGAAAATATCACCGGTTCTCCAAATTCGTACAAGCTCTAAGCTTCTAAGAGGTCTCAGAGAGGCCTAGGAGAGTCTTAACATTTCTAAATTAAACACCCATATGAGAAAGTGATTCGTTCCATTTATTTCATGAACTAATTCATTATTTGCCTGAATTCGCAGAAAGTTTGGTGTCTAAGAAGCTTATAGTTTTAATTATTCGATGTTTACCAATATCGTCAATCGACAAATATTGTATTCTTCAGAACGTTGACATAAATTTTTCTTGAGAAAACTTCGAAAATTTATATGTTGAACTAAATATTCCATGTTCGAACTCCATGTTTACCCAGTATATCTAAATCTGCTCTTTATTGAGGTCGACATCGTCCTAATTCACGTTTGATTAAACGCTGTTCAAACTTTTATAGCCTCAAGTTCGTGGCCTTAATTCTCCTATAAGTTAGCGAAACAGAATAATGTTAATCAAGCCACAAATTTGGAGAGGGGTTGTGGAATATATAATGAAATAATACCAACGTAGTTTGCATGCTGTGGTAGAACGATTGAACATTTAATGGAAGCAGATCTTGACATTTAATGAATTCTTGCAAAGTTTTCAGTTTGTTTTCTTAAGCGTTATTCTGATCAGGGAAAACACTTATGGTAGGGGGATTTAAAGAGAGCGGTTTAGCTCTTTCCGATACACTGATCAGTGGTTACGAAGTACCAGCTACTGTTAAAACATGAATATCAAGGAATTTCTGACGACTTATTATTCAAATAACATAGTGAACTAAAATTAAAACTTCATTTATGTGCAATCGATTAGATTTCTATGATGTAGTTTCATTCATCGTTTATTTTTGTTTTATCTCAAGTTTTCTGGGAATTTTCAATACCACTATTATAAATATAATTATTATTGAGAGATATAGATGCATTGCTGAAGCAAATAATTCATATCAACAAAGGAGATGAAGGAGTTTTTCGAAAGAAATTGTGAAAAAATCATGAATTTGAAGCAATAGGGAACAATGAAGTACATCTTATCTTTATTGACAAACTTATTTGTAGAAGATGACTCACTGTATTGTTGGAGTATTTATAAAACATTTTTTTGAGACATTTTATTTCTACAATAATTCAAAAAACAAAGGGAAAATATTGAGGATTACTTACAGATAGTAATTGGTTGATATAATCCTGAAAATATTGAATCCACAATCAGCTGCAATGTTTCTTGATGCTGTTATCAAATGCCAAGGGATACACTGTTTCCTTTCTTCTCTTTTGACATAGAGGAATTGCACCTGAAAAATTATTGTATAGTTGATGATGAATTTGTCAACAGAAAATTAGTTGCAATCCTACAACTTCCACACTTCACTCAATAAGTCTCGGAGCCTAACAAGCAAAAACATATATTTTTCCTCAAAAATTCGACTTTATTCGTCGAAATAGTCACCTTCAGGAGTGATACAATAAATGAGATAGATCTTATAGAGTTCGACTAGCAAATGGTGTGTTGGAGGATATAGTGTATTCGTGGCTATACAAAAATAACAATTCTTTCTTCTCGTATCATACGATGCTCTAATGTTATGTGAATCATCTAGGATCAATTGTTCATAATTACATCGAAAATCCTCTGAACGTTGTAATATTTCCACAGGTTATGGGCCCTCATGAGATGTGCTCTCATGTGTACTATGTGTTTTCCTTTGGAGCACAAATTACAGGCCAGCCTGTCCATCAGGTTCGGATCCCAAGGATTCGTCGTTTGGTTTATCGAAGCTGCTATTATGTCTCCGGAGTATTTACATTTTACTACGACCGATAAATTCTCATCCAGTGCTTCATACGCCAACTCGTCGAGTAAGGGATCGCAGCGAAATTTCAAGGAAAAACTGACGGGTTCGTCTGGATAGAAGGATCTGTACATTTCCCTGACGATGATGTCATACTCGCAAGGCCTTGCTTTTCCGATGAGAAACGGGGTTTCGCTCTGAAAATAATGGGTATTTGAGAAAATTTGAAGCAAATATATACAGAATTGAAAAAAAAACATTATAAGATTGTATTCAATGCTCAAGAATAGTGAATCAAATCCTTTATGAGCACCTCAACGCAAAATATTTCTAGCGTATCCTAATTTACACACCTTAAGAAACCTAAGAATATTGTTTGTTTCATGAAATTTTTAATGTTACGCGGCCCTCAATCAACACAATTGTTGTCAATATGTTACCATGTTGTTATTTTACAATATTCATGTCTTCCTAATGAAACATTCTTAGTTCTGCAAATTATTTGACATAAATACATCCTGTCAACTGGCTACCTCAGTTGTTCATAAAAGTCTAAAGTGTATTGTTCCACACTTGTCGATACCTACCTTCACAATAATGCTTCGAAACCATTTGAATATTGCTCTTATAAAGCTAGAGGCATGATCTAAGCAGACATGAGACAGTTGGATGTAGTCGAAGCGCTCAACAACAGCCAAATAAAAGAAAACAAGAGAAGAGGGGGATAGTCATCCTGGTTGCCTCTGAATTACAACGGCAGGACAAGTCAGATTTGTCCACAAACAGAATGAGGAAATCGTATTGTGACGTGTAACAAGCTAAGAACACAATTATATCAATCCCATAGTTTTAGTATTTCACATAAGTAGAACCATTGGTAACCGATCACTGGAAGTTCAAATGAACTCCAAAAGGCTGGAAAATAACCCAGCTGTGCTATTTTCTCTTGTTGAAGATTGAGCTCTTCAGGATATTTTGGAGAGGATTCACATCTTTCGATTGAAAGTATCTCTGCCTGTAAGACCCTTGGAGAGCGGCCTAATGATAGTAAGCATCTGCTGCCAGATCTGTGGAAATGAACCTAGTGAGGAACTATCAAAAATGTGATATAGCGATACATTCTGGCAATCGAGGGCTGCAATCAAGCTCCCATATTATTGATTCTAAGATGATATTGAAGTGCCCAAGGAAACTCAATGAAATCGAATAGGATATAAGGTCTGTTTAGTCTGGGTTTCCGGTCACTCGGGAATTGGAGGGAATGAAGTGGCCAACACACTCGCCAGAAAAGGAACCCAAACTCTTTTTATTGTATTTATTTTATGTGATCTAGATTGGATGTGCATACAAGGAAGAGTTTCAGGAGAAGGAAAAAACCGAAGGTGAAAATTTTCAGCGGAATCTTGGTCGGATCATTCGACAAAATCGAAAAAATGAGTTTACTACAAGATAGACAATGTAGGTACTATTTTTCTCAATCATAATGCAACACTTATTTGTTATATTTAATGAGCGAAATTCTGAATTGCGGAAGTAAACACGAACGAAAACAAATTAAATCGTTTAAAATTCATGGCACCATAAATATTCCTACACGTGTAGGGAAACGAGGAAATCCGAAAGATCGCGGGATCCATAATTTCTCCACCCCATTCACATCAAGGGAATTTCCAAGTCAGAACAGCCCCCCCCATTCTCGATGTATAATACCAAGATCTTCGGTAAAAACACCTCATTTCTCAGTCTTGGTGTGAACAAATACATTATTTCCTTACAATTTATTGGACGAAGGAACTCCCTAGCGAAAAATTCAGCCTCTCCTTCAGTCCGGTGTCACAACAGCTGAATGGGGAAGGAGCTATAGGGGGTTGTAACCATCTACGTTGAAAAAATCTTGATCGAGAATACGTTCTCATATTAGATTTACACACAGCTCCGCTAGCATGCTGATCTCAATATTTTAAGATAATATTTTACACCTACAAACGTTAAAAAAGTATACAATTAAACAGCTGTTATTCAAAATTTTCCTTGTTGATGACATATATACAGAATGATACAGGAGCAAACGCACAAATGAAAACCATGATTAATGGACATCGGGGTGATTCAAAAATATTTCCATTCGGGTATTCTAATTAGTTGCCAATAAATATATAATAATAATTACTTGTAAATCTCGACTAAAAATTCATAATTTGAAACAGAAAGGTTATCGGGTATGTAGTCAAACTTTTTTAGCTCTTTATTGTTTCAGCCAAGCTTTCGGACAATTACTTGTCTTTCTTCAAGGCTACTGAAAATTACATGAAGTTGTAAAAAACACACAGAAATCAATACAGCAGAACTTACATCAATGTGAGTCTTAAATGTTAAAAATATTTCAATGTCCATATACAGGGTGGCCATTTGAAAACGAAACAGACGAGATTACAGACGAAATAAAGTTTTTCGATAGAAATGCTCGGACAGGTCGATTTCTGTTTCGAGGGGGACAACTTAAGATGTAGGTTACGGACGCATAGCGCTTCAACCCTTGCTACTACAACCCTCACTCCCAAATTTTGAATAGGAAAGATGGGGTGAGTGATACCTCATTTGAAAGGTATTTTTATACTGATTTCAGCACAGTAATTGTTTTTTCATTTTATGCATTAGTTCTCGAAATATTCTTAACTAAGTACTTGAAAATGAAGTGGTGTTTTCATGGCATTGTGAAAAATCGACATTTTGAGCTTCAAAACAACCATGACTGTGGCTTCCTTCCTAACTAACTAACGCATGAATATTTCGAGAACTAATGCATAAAATGAAAAAAGAATTACTGTGCTGAAATCAGTATAAAAATACCTTTAAATTGAGGTATCACTCAATCCCTATTCAAAAATTGGGGGTGGGGGTTGTAGCAGCAAGGATTGAAGCGCTATGCGTCCGTAACCTACATCTTAAGTTGTCCCAATCGAAACAGAAATCGACCTGTCCGAGCATTTCGATCGAAAAACTTTATTTCGTCTGTAATCTCGTCTGTTTCGTTTTCAAATGGCCAGCCTGTATAAAATGTTAGATGCAAGGAAATAAATATATTTTTCTGAATCTTAACAATAGAATCAAACAACGAGTCAAATCTCAAAGAACATATGAACGAATAATGTCAAAGGTTAAAAACATAGAAAAACACAAAGACAAGAGACACAGAGAGAAATGACAACAGAGGACGAGTGACGTCACAAATTGAGGAATTATAAGGCGTTTTATAGTGAGGGAATCATCTGTAATACATAATCATCAAATTTGACTCCTATTAATCAATTGAACGATATTACAATAAATGGAATTAATACCATTAAAATCTGAATAGATATTTAAATTTGTTTCATGGCTCCAAATGTTACATATTATTATATATGGATATTGAAATATTTTTAACATTTAAGACTCACATTGATGTAAGTTCTGCTGTATTGATTTCTGTGTGTTTTTTACAACTTTATGTAATTTTCAGTAGCCTTGAAGAAGGACAAGTTATTGTCCGAAAGCTTGGCTGAAACAATAAAGAGCTAAAATTGTTCAAGTTTGAATACATACCCGATAACTTTTCTGTTTCAAAATATAATAATAATGTTTATTTAACTCCAAAATACATCATACACACGGAGTTTTGTGAAACTTGAAATTCTCGTTCCTGCATGATTTTTATAATTATAAATGGATTTAACTGCAATTTTGCTCCTCAAATAACAGCTATAGACTAGATGAAATGTAAAAAAATGGTAAAATCAGGTCCGGACTGAATTGAGTCATTTTTAAGGACAACCTTTAAAAAACTACTACTATACTATTTTCCGCTATAGTTTCGATTCATCCAAATTCTGCACACATTTTCATCTCAGAATTATCAATTCGGTAATATGCTGCACCTGTATCGGTTAAGTATCGAATATCTGCAATTTAATAAGCCTTGGCATTCTTGATCGAACTTTCAACTAAAATTTGTGTATCGATGTGAATATTGCACTGTACAATCGCAATAACTCACAAATGTGTACACTTTCTTGGCGTATTCCACATGAACAAAATAACGAAATAACTGTAATATAATGTTCACGTGTCACTAGAATTCGAATTATTGTCAATTATGTTTGCGGAACAGAAAAATACTGCAACCCATATGGATCTGCTAATTCCATACATCCAGAATATTCGAAATACCTATTTTTGTTGAATTTTGATGAATATGTAGTGGAGAAATGAATACTCACAGTTGGTTTCAGAACGCTGTCCATAAAAAAACATCTTCGTATATGTGGTAGTATGAAGTTTTGTTTACGAAGGATTTTATTTGCGAATGTAGTAAAATGCGAACACATTATCACTGAGAATTTAAGTAAGGAAATATGTCAAATGAGTAATCATCAGTATGTTTTGATTTTACATAGACAGAAAAAGCATAGAAAATTTTACTGACACCTAAAGAATTTTAGGACAATATTCTGTAGAAGAATTCTGTGAAGCTTTATGATGATGATGATTCTCTAGAACCAACAGAGTCGCTACTTGTTCTGTATTTTCTTTAGAATTGGGTTTGGTATTCTCTAAAAATTAATATATCACGACTTCATCATCTTCAAGATTCTAGTTATTGAAAAAGTGAGCGTTTTCTTCCAAAGTTAATGGATAATGAAGCTGTTTTTCAAATAAATAATTGACAGGAAATCGAATTCCAAATTCAATCAGAGATTTTCATTCAATACTTACATACAATACTTTGATTTTTTCAGACGTAAATTTCGTTAATTATTGCCGAAAAATTTATTTTGATGAAAACCTCAGCTTAGAACAGAACAATCAATATTTATCAATTATCAGTGGGTGTATTAGGATCAAAGTATGTATTTTCTTGAACGTATTAGAAGGTAGTTGATTATTTACTTAACATTGAATCATTTCATCCTTTGTTGAGCTAGATAATTCACTGATAAGATCATAACTTGGTTTGTTTTAAAAATTCACAACCTTCAACTAATCAGAAACAATATGATTGAAACTGAAAAAATTAAGAAAGCGCTGACGTGAAGTCGGTAACTTTGTATTGAGCCTATACATATACAGTCATGTGACCTCCAAGGGTGCAATTGTCACATGAATGAATGATCTATGTTAAGCTACATGCTTGAAATGATTTTTCTTTGTCTACGAGTATCTTGAAATTTTGAAGGGACCTAGAAATTATTAGGTTAAATCTTCACCCAAAATCCCAGTTCTGTCGGTTTTGTGGTTATTTTTTTCAATAATCAGTCTGTATTTTCTGTATAGGTCTGGTTACGCGATGACCAATACAATCATCAACTCAACTACGGCATTTGAGTTCCGAAACTATCGTGTACACAGCTGGACGGACAGAACCGAATTTAAGATCAGATTCGTCATCACTGACTCAAACCGTTTGAGATCATCTCTAGCTTAAAATTAGAATATTACAGATATTTTGACTAAATTATGGAGCGTTTTGGTCGGAGAACAAGAGCTCAAAAACGGATGAATGAACAAAGAGACTTTTATGTGGTCAGTATTTTCGCAGAGAGAACACTAATTTTATGATTATATACTACTGAAACTATAGTGAAGGAACAAGTGATAATTGTTAATTAATTGCAAATACAAGTAATATCCGAAAATAGAATCGATAATATACAATTCCAAGAAAGACGAAGCATACTATTTATAAATAAAGTTGAAAAATAAAAAATTGATGCGGTCGAAAAGAATAGCTCTAACCCACTCACTCTTCTTCTCACTACTAGGTACTCACTCTAAGTGTCCTTAAATTTCTCATTTTTTGACGGCTTGATCAGTTTTCAATTTTTCTTTCAGTTGTACTACGAAAACTTTCGCTTTAGTATGAGGATGTGGAATTTCGAATATAGGTTTCCTATTGGCATCCAAGTAAGAGTCATAGGGTATTTCATAAATGGCTTCCATTTTCAATTTCTCACAAATTCGAGCTCTACAAACGTTCCGAACAATATAAAATTCTATAATTTCCCGAAAAATTAGTTCTTACGTATAAAAATTTGTTGCATCCACTCGTAATATCTTAAAGCCTCTCCTTTCTGCAATTTTCTGAGATTCTTCGACGAGTTTAGTTGCGATCCCCAACTTTTGAGAACCTTTTTCCACACTCAAATACGCAATCTGCAAAACGTAAATGTAAATATATTCAATCACAAAAACGTTCTAGTTGTAACCTCGAAAACTTCATTCACTTTATATTTATCGAAAATTTTGGGAGCTCTTCCCAAGAAAGCATAGAATCTGAGTACTTTTTTCAGATTAGGGCATTGAACGGAATATGACATTTTCTCAGCCAAATCTGCGTCCCAAGGACTTGTTTTTTCGTTCACTGCGACGCCCATAATCCTCCCAGTGCTTTTAGATTTTGCAATTAGGGAATATCCCTGTGACAAAGCCAGGAGGAAGCGATCCAACATTATGGAACAGCTTGTTACTCCCAATGACTTACATGTCGGTTCATTGGGAATAAACTCCTTATTCATGAATTTCAGAATGTCATTAAAATCATTGTGTTTTGGTTGTACAATGAGAACAGTATACTGAAATAAAAAAAAGCAAATTAATCTTCGACATGTTTTTACCAGTTTTGGAGGAGGAATCAATGAATACTATGATTGGACCTTCTTCGTATTCGATAGTGTCGTGAACGTGGATGGTCTGATGATTCTGCTGAGTATGTGTTGAAATGGTTTACAAGAATTTATCATGACTGATGATTTCGACTGACGTGAATGAAAGAAAACTTTTTAACATTCATTCATCTGTCATTCGTTTCAGTCAATGAAAAATACAAATACACAGAACATTCATGAATAGTATACAATTACGATCGTCTTATATTTTTTGAGTTATATTCCGCTTATTATTAATTTTTATTTTGAGGTCCATTTACAGGCCTAATTTTTTATGAGATTGATTTTTCAAGTGAACGGTGATCTTTTATTTTACCCAGATGTCTGCAATTACCGAATTTCCAGGCCGAGATTGGACTCAAATGATGGATTTCGATGCACTGATCAAGAACTCGGTGTCGAAATAGATTCTCTCTATTTCAGTATCGTAATGTGTTCATTACAGTTCTAAAAACAGTGCTGTAATGAACTCATTGCAGCATCGTTTTCAGTTATATTTTTCGTTTTGTGGTTGTCTCTACTGCCTTCCAATCCCATATCAAATCTCAACAAACATCAATAATTGTCAACATAATGTATACTTTGGATAAAGTGAAATGATTTGCAGCATTATGCATTATGCAATTTCTCTTAATTCTGGTGGTGTTATTTCGATTTCGTCGTCGTACGATTCAAATTCAAATTCCGTAATCTGTCAATTTTCGTAACAGTCACACCAACTGCCAAGATACAATACAAAAGTCACTAGGATGTGTAATTTGAAATTTTCATTGAATATCGACAATATTTCACTTGAGTGAAATAGAGAAAATATCTTCTAATACTCGTTGCAGAAGGCAATTCCAACACTCTTGCTTTCGAATTTTACATTCGTGTTGGAATAGGAGCACATTCTGCAACTTGTTTTAGAATATACTATTTTCCGTTAATCAGACTATGTTATGTTAAATATTGAATATGTCTTGAAATATGAAAATGAATATGACTTGAAATATTCAGGATCTGAATATCTCGGTTGAGTTCGTTATTAGGCAAATTATTGAATGATTCTTGAGTTAAAAGTATCTATGCCTATAAGTATTTTTTCCATAATTTCAACTTTCCATCCCATAGGTAATAAAATTTTGAAATCAATGGCAAAATGGATATTTATGTATAATTTATTGAAGATCATATACCTACTTGAGAGATTAATAAATTTTTTTCTAGAAATTACGGCATCTATACTTGTATATTTCGCTTAAATTTTGTATGTATATAAAATTCGTCAATGAAAAAGGTAATCCAGAAATTCAGCTATGTTACTTGAAATGAGGAGAAATGATCGTGTTTTTCGTATATCATAGCCCTCTGAATATATTTTAGAGAACAGAGTCATTTCTTTCGAATTTTAGCTGTAAATGGGAAGAAAAATTTTTGAAAAATTTGTAAATTTCATGAAAGAGATGCATTTCTGACTAAATCGGTAATAGTCGAATTTGAATCTCCTTTTTGTTCGATTTGAAGCCTATACATAAATATACATACTGAAATATTTCCAGAATTGCCGTTATAATCATTTTAAATTTCATCATTTTTATTGGAGAAAACCCGTTAAGTACGTAATTTCTGGACAAAAAAGTATACTGAACTTAATGTCCAGGTAGAAGAAGTATCAGTAGTGTAGAGCCATAATTTTCAAACACCAAAGCATATAATACACTATTCGCCTGTCCTGAAACTCCAATGTCGTTGAAAGCTTTTTTTCCTGGAATATTGTAACGGTTTGATACTGAAAGAATCTCAAATGATAGTAGTCAGTAGATGGATTTCAATAGTTAGCTGCTTATTGAAAACAGATCATTTTTCATTTTCACGGTTTGAAACTGATATCACAATAAAACTATCTGGTATAAACCGTAACGGATGGAATTTAAGAATTACTCAACTAGATCGACATATCGGTCAAGTTCGCTAACAATTCAATTATCGTTACAATTTACGAATCTGCCTCTAATATACCGTAAATAACTGCAATAGTTAGACATCTAACAAACTTGCATAATTTGTGAAAAAGGTTGTATAACATAACCGCAATGAACAAACTGCTCCCGTGGCCCATTCAAACAATAGTATAAAATAGAGCTGAGAAGATAATGCAGACAGTAAAGAGTGATACGTTTTGTGAAGCACTGTAAGAAAAACTGCAAAAAGAATTTTTCCAATCATTATGTGTCAAACATTAAGAATGCCCTTAGTGTTGTTTCTCGCGTTTGGCGTCCTGATCCCCATGGCTGAACTGAGGCCTTCCATGGAAGGAGAATTGATGACACTGAGCGCAGCAGATACAGCTGTTGTAGAATCGACAGTCAGGGAAGTGCGACAAGCGGTTCCTTCACATATAGGGGATCTTCTTCAGCCAGGTATCCAACACTAAACTTTTTCTCCGACAATAAAAGAAGGGACATCAATCTCAATTTGTGTCACTTTACAAGAAAAGATTACCATGATGTAGATGGAAATCTGGGATTTATCGATAATGAATTCCCTTTGTCGTTTTTTTCTGCGTGGTGTATTTATTTCCAGACATGCAGGAGGATTTTTCAGTTGAATTGAATTTCATTTTCATGTCGGATTGTAGATGTCGAATAGAATTTATTCTATAAAATATCTCCAGACAGAATACTTTATCGGTAGAATTTTGAATTGATATGAAAGTTTTTTGATTTGGGAATTTATCGAATAATAATAATAATAATGAAGTTTATTTGCTTATGATTGTCGAAATTATTCGTCTAGAAAACCATAATGTCGATTTTGCCGTCATTAGTAAGAGGTAGGAAAACTCAAGAAACGAGCCATTGTCTTGGTAGTTTGTCAGTATGAAACATTTGAGTGAAATAGTGATACGATATCATAGAATCTATCAATTTAATGGATCCATCTTATAAATATAGTTTGAAGACAATTTTGTGCGGAAAATGGTTGAAAATACAACAATATGATAGAACTACTTTTGATTTCAAAATAATTTGACGTGAATATATATTCCTAAATTCAAAATTTATAAAAACCTTTCTTCTTTTTCTTGGTGTGTCCTAACCGTTTGGGAAGTTAGCAATTCATATGACAAGCTTTATTTTATTGGCATTTCTAAAATGTTGTACCGAAGTTTGCGAAGATTGCACAAACACAAAAAACAAAAACGTATCATAGATAGTTCAATTCATTCAAATTCGTAAGGTAAATGATATACGACTACGATTTTCTATGACTAAAAGGATATGAATTAATATGATTGATACCTCAGAGTTTTTAATATAGATAGAGGGAGCATATGTCATTTTGAGTAAGAAAATTTTGTCCCCAATATGAACTATCAAATTTGACAGGAAGCACGCGGAAATTAAAAAATATCAGTTACACGATATTTCACAAAATTCGCGAGTTTCTCCACAAAGAACGCACTTCTCATGTCCATAGTGAATCAAGGTTTCATATCAACTCAAAGTATATTGTGATGAATACCTAAATATAACAGAAATTCAGAAAACAAACTCCAAGCGCCCCAAACGACGTGAAACAACCGATGACACTAGGAGAGCAAAAGTTGCTAAACCTTGGTTTTCAGCAGTTAGATACAGAAAATAATAAATATCCTGCTTATTATAAATTCGACAATTAAGAAAAATATCGGATTTCAAATACTAAAATTTGTACATTTAATTGGGAATCACTCAAATAAATATGTTTCATTCAATATAATATACATTCATAAGGATGTAGTGAAATTGTGGATTTGACAATATTGTCAAATCCACAATTTCCACAATTTCCACAATCCGACAACGTAATCTAACCATGTTAGGGACATGAGAAAATTGCGTTTACTTCCTCTATTTATGTTTATTACTCTATGATGGGTACTGATTCATTTGTAAATTTTTCGATATAACCTAAAATCTAAACAAATTCTCTGGATATCACGGAGACTGGGTGCATAGTCTAGTCTAGAGGCTGAGCCCATAGTAAGGCCTTCTCAAATAGAGGGACCATATTTGAAGAAGAGCGTGTCTGAGAAGTAGAAGAAGAAGATAACCCATAATGACATAACTAATATCGAAATGTAATTCATAGCTATATCAGTCGTCTTTGACTCTTTGATGAGTTTCGAACATCTATACTAATTTGTGTAAATATATTAATTACCTCAGATGAACCGCAATGAACTCATTAATGTTACTCAAGAGCCTGCGGCCAACCCCCAAGACAACTTAATATATGACGTGGCAGGGTTATAACATTCAGAGACGAATACTTGTTCTTGCGTATACCAATAATAATATTACGATTCGATCATGATTTTAATGAATAGGACTTGTATTGCTTTGTGGTCACTTTCAGCATGAATAAAATTCTTCGATTAGAATATATCTGCTAGGAAAATGAATTTCAGGCCATTCTTGTAGTTAATTCTTAGTTCAATATTAGATCGAGCTCAGGAATGGATGGTGCTTGAATCTTAAAATTTCAATGATAAATTCGATATCGATATGTATTAGACAATCTTATATGGAAAACTACAACCAAAATTTCTTCATGCTTGACGTCACTTACTCATTGATTGAGGTTTTGCCAGATAAAGATCAAGTTAAAGGAAACCTTTTCTGGAATTTCTTAATTCGAAGATCATATTCGATCATATACTATGAAGTATTTGTGATTGTTTCAATTTATTATTATCAGTCACATTCTCCACGTATCTTCTTATCAAGAACGTGACTTATGAGCTGACCTTCCTTATTACTCGATATCATAGCTGAATTGATGGCTCCATAAAAAAAATGAATTAAGAACACCTGCACTTATGTTATATAATATGGTGCTGTAGAAAAACTCGAGCGAGAGATTCTATACAGCATAACCATTTTTTGTTTTTGGATTGAATTTGATTGATATTGAAGTGTTTAATAACCAACTGAAAAAACTTCATGTTGCACCAATAGTAACTATATGCCTTCGAATTCCTCGTTATCCTCCTCTTCATTAATAGGAACAGAAGTTTTCAACCCCCACAATAATATCCCAGTTGATTTCAATTGAAATAAAACTGATTTTGAATCTTGAAAATAAAATAAAATAGGTATAAATTGAAATAATACATTAGAGAAAATTAAAATATAAATTGAATAAAGATTAAATAGCTTAGATATCTGATAAAGCTTGAAGGATGACGCATTTTAGATATTAGTTTGTAATTCAATTCTTTTCAGAGCATTTTCGTTTGAATCTTACTTGATTCAATGACTGATAATTGATGTCACGTCGAATGGAGGTGAAGAGGTCTGTTAAATCATAAAAATTTATCGATTCACTCGACTTTAGCAAAAATTTATCGCATCGAATATCATTTATTTTGGGATATCGATATATGAAATAGAATTTAAAAACCTGAAAAACATTGATAAAATGCATTCTAAAGGTGAAAATTCGAAAATGATCATCCTATTACAGCAATTCAATAAATGAATTGGTCGTCATTTTGCACCAGGCAATCTACTGCACTTTCAGTTGCTTCCAAATAATTCTAACGGAGCAGAAATAATTGTTAGTAACTTATTGGCTGAATGAAATAGGTGTCTTTAACATAAGTTTTTGATAATAATCACATTTTAAATTTTCGCGTGCAGGGAATCTTCTGCTTTTCTACCCTTGTTAGAAAAATACTTATACTATGATAAGAGTATTATAATTTGTTAATCGTCTGAAAGGATATTTCTTTTTCTCGTAGATACAAAGTCAGCCTATCTAGAAACATTCGGCGACAACGACGATGAGAAGGGTTATCATACAAGTAAAAAAGACAAGGGACAAGATGGATACAAAAACCACGAGGAGTATCACAAGAAAGATAGCGACAGCTACGGTTTCGAAAAACACACGGAGTTTGGCAAAGAAGAAAAAGGAGGAAAATCCAGCAAACGTAATTATTCAGTTCCGGATTTAATGAAATTTACTCAGGTTGATCAATTTTTCAGAACGGTCCAGCAAAGGAACTCAGGGTGCTCCGTCCCATACAAGCTATAAAGTAGTGGAGAATGTAGATGGGTGAGGAAAATTTTTATGTTTTTACCCTCATTCAAATTGGAATTGCTATTTGCGAAGAGCATGTGTTAGTTCGTCGAAATAGAGATGTAAAACGAGTGATCTCTGCTCCTGGGAATAAGCTTAAAATCCATAGTATTCGGCGTAATTGTATTCACATTTGTTATTCGGTTTAAAGACTTACTGTACAAGTTCTTCTCAGAACTATTTAAATGAAATTAGGTACAACAATCTGTGCGTCATCGCATTACTTCTTTAAAGTTGGGAATAAATTCATTGGAGTTTGAGATCATTCATCACTTTTTTGGAACTATTTTCTAGATGATTTGTAGAACAGAAATAAAAGTATGCCAGATTACCTTTCGATATACGTCATTCTAAACTGTGTCCGTAAAGTATGGAAAAAATTCATTTTTAGCTAAACAGACCATCTTAAGAAATAATCCTGAAAAACGTCGAGTTTTGATTTTAATTTACCGTATTTTAAAATAATAATCTAATATACAGGGTGAATTACTTTCGAGTAATGACGTCACAGTCATTTTTCTTTAATTGAACACCCCCTTTTGACTCATTTTTCGGATTACTCTACCTGAGCTGATTCGAAAAATGTATCACATGTTGATTCCAATTGGTACAGGGTGGACAAAAATACAATAGTTTTGTTTGTGCTCATAAAGTAACGCGTAACATCCTTTATTAGTTAAATTAACAATATTATCAAAAATACTTATTGTCTAGCGGCAATTAGGTTGAATGTAACACCCTGTAGTTTGTTACATTTTTAGATTATTAAAAATGAGCTGTTTCCAAACATGTTTGGTACTTGTGGTCTAGCAGACAGAATATGAAAGAAATTATTTCTTATCAATTTAAAAAAAACATAGTCGTCTAGTTTTTTGTAAAATGTCATTATTTGTTCAGTAATTCATTGGTGTTCAATGACAGTTTAGTACTACAATATTTTTGGTATTCGTGAATGTTTTAATTAGAGCTTAGATTTAATTTTAAGTATAAATTATTTTTCGAAGTATTTTGTCCACCCTGTACCATTTGGAATCAACATGTGATACATTTTTGGATACAGCTCAGCTAGAGTAATCGGAAAATTGAGACAAAATGGAGGCGTTCCCTCCAAAAAAATGACGGTGACGTCATTACTCGAAAGTTATTCACCCTGTATATTAGATTATAATTTTAAAATACGGTAAATTAAAATAAAAAATCGACCTGTTTCAGGATTATTTCTTAAAATGGTCTGTTTAGCTAAAAATAAATTTGTTCCTTACTTTACGGACACAGTGTATATCAACATCAAATAAAGATTCAAATTGGAATATTTAAGAGGAAATTGATGTATTAGTTGAAATTTGAAAATATTTCAAGAATGTCATGAAACCGATACCGACGATAATTCAATACTTCTTGTATCATCTTGTATCGTGTAACCATTTCAATCATTTTAACTCGTATTATTTCGATTGGAGAACCCTTTACAATCTATGATTGATATAATGCTATTTTCTCGCCATTGACATTTTTCAGTTGTATATCATATTCAATTTTTTCAGGGATAAAAAAAGAGCATTCGAAGACTACGAGGGTGGTCATTATGCCGATGGATACCATGGTGGAGAATCCGAAGGATACACTGAATATGAAGGTGATTCAGGACACTTGGAAAGTGAAGGTACTTATTTATCCTAGGAACAACTTTCGATACCTATCTAGATATTTCCGATAAAAGTTGATTGGGTACTTGAATAATTTGAAAAGAACGTGAGGAATTCTGAAGATCCTTTCGATAATGAAAGCATATTGATAAGAATTCAAATAATAAATCCACACCAAGAAAAAAAAACAATTCAATCAAGTATTAGTAACGTACATTGTTTCTTAAAATTCGACTTTATTCAAAAGAGTCCCTTCAAGATAGATACATGAACTCTAACGCTTCTTTAAATTGTCAATAACCTTCAATGAAGAAAGATTCATCTTTGCTTTCGGAATAGGCTTCAACATCGGCATTCACTTCTTCATTTGAGCCAAATTTCTTACCTTGGAGAATTCTTTTGCATGAGGTCTGCAAAACGCCAGTATTGAATGTAGACCTGATCTGCAGAATAAGCGTTAAGTCAAGCAGTTGGAAATGCAATTTGTTCGATTTAGCCATGTATTGGTGAAAGAGATTTTTTTCTTTTGCATTTGAGGACTTTCTTCCTTATTTCTGCATTCAATCGATCCACAAACTAGGTAATAACTAGGTCACTATCGACGGTTTCATCTTCTTTAAAATAGTAAATGAACAATAAACCATGCACATCCTAAAATACTGATATCAATATCTTGCCTGCTGATGTTTGAGATTTTGGTCATTTGTTTGTGGTCAGAAGTTTATTAATGAATGCATGTTTCATTCATAGTCACATACCGTCGCAATAAACATTTTGGACGTAATTGTTGGCTAAATAATGATGACGTGTGTTATCTGTTCAACAGATGAAAGAACTTCAACTTATGACCTTGTTCTACTATCATATTTCGTTAAATGGAAAACCCAGAAATATTTCCATTACCCAATTACAATTTTAATTCTGAAGTATCGTCTAACACAAAGCTACTTACTGAATGAAAAAAATGAGGAAAGATTGACTCGTTGAAATGTCATGCAGATATATTCATTATTCGTATTATTACTTGATGGAAAATGACAAGAATATTTCGGAATGGCTACAGTTGTTTTTGTCATCATTGTACATGGTTTTAAATTATCGAAATCATCCATTTCTATCCCCCACTATCAATTTTATTTCTATACTTAGATCTAATACTTGAAAGCAAAGATTTTACCAAGGTAAAATCACATTAGAAGTCCATGAACCTTCGTGCCTAATAAAGAAAATTATTAAGACACTTTAAGGTATTTTATGAGAATTAACTCAGCAGGCATCTTTCGATTCACTAATTACTTTCTTCATGTAATGAGTTTTAATCAACGTGATATTTCATTTGATCTCCTAATTATTCGGCTCCAACAATTAAATATCGAAAATTCCAAGAAGATTTTCCGTTCAATGAGAATTTTTCTTTAATTTATGTGAAGTTTTAATAACATCTTGAATTAATTCATGATTTATTCAGGTTAATTCATTACTCACTTTTCACGAGCTTCTCTTCATTCATGAAATACCCTGTTCTCCTAATAATCTCAACGATAATCAAGTTATACATGCATTTTTTTAAGGTGATGGTGACTCTGGAGCCTACACTGCTGAAGAATCTGATGGTGAATCGGAAGCATACACTGCAGATGAAGAGGCCGAAGAAGAAGATTATTAGTTGGATAAAATGAATATAATGTCTTCATTAGTAATTATGTGCATATAATAGCCCTGTCTCCTATTATGAGAAAATTTCACTATTGTGAAGAACTGACAATCAGATTTGTAACTGAGTTACACCATTTTCTATTTTGTATGATCTTTTATATCGTTAGAAATATATAATTTTTTGATAACAAATTTTCTTATTCATGTGATCTCCTATTTTTGTCATCGAATAGGATATAAAATTTTAGCTACTAATTTCAGATTCAGAAGTTTATATTTCTTCGACCTCCAATAATTTCGACATAACCTGAATTCTTGATTTGTGCAAATATGTTGTGATCTACCTGAATTGAAGTGCATATAACCAAATCTAGATTATCCAGTTATTGCGCCATCTGTAAACAAGGTTTATGTTTGTGAATTTTTATATGTATCTAGGTGAACCAATATTTCTTCAAGAATTCATTGAAACTGACTTCGTCATGTCAAGAATCGTTCATTTTATTAGACTATACAAATAGAGATTTTATTTCGCCAGATATATCACCCAAGCTTAAAGAGGTCTATTTTTGTATTAAAATAGAACATTACTCGCTCAACAATCCTTTTTGAACGATCGTCCAACGGCAATTTCATCACAATGTCTTTAATTTTTGAATTTCAAGCCGGTAATGGTTTCAAACGATAAGATTCTACGCACTGATGACGAATTCATTCTCAAATTCAATTCCATCTATCTGTAAACATAATAAATCTCGAAGGAAGAGTGGTATGAACTTGAATCTTGAATACCGCGGTTTCAAGTTCGTTAATGAGCAAAATCCTACAAGGGGTCCATAAATAAGGACTTTCAAAATATGGTGTTCCTGTTGATTCCAGTTATGCAGATTAGATAAAGAAGAAAATTGTAGAATGGCAATAATGAGCCTCGAGTTAAATTTGTTGTTGATGTTGATCGGATAACCATAAACAAAGAAAATCGAAAAAAAATCAAATTTTTTTCTTAACCATAGAACCGATGGAGTTGATTTTTCTAGTGTTGATATGAAATAACAGTCTCAAGCTAAACTTCGAGCTTTCAAGGAATATTATCATCGCACCTATGGAATCATAGAAAATTATCGGGAAAGTAATACCCAATATTTCCATAGGAAAAGATCTAATCGTGTTGAGATTTTGCGTGTACTTTTAGAATTACGATTTCAAGCTTTACGCCAAATTTCTTGTGAAGAGTGTAATCCGAATCATAAAAAATTTAAACAGAATATATAATAAAATTAGTAACTCCGAAAATGTCTCTTTCCGTATTCGTCATCAGTGAATTGAACCTTATGAATAGTTAAAGACTATTTCTGCCTCAAATCCCAACATCCCACACTTTGTGGTGAAATGAAATACATAGAGTTCGGTTCGGACAATTAATGAGCGCTCAAAAAAATTGGGAAAGTCAGTAGCTTTTGAGTTCTTGTGCATTCATACGCCACTTTCCGTTCGTGAATTATCGTGTTTACGGACGGACAGAATAAAATTTTATGACGTATTCGTTTTCAGTGAATTGAACCTAAAAGTTAAAGACTATTTCAGCCTCACATCCGAACATACCACACTTTGTGGTGAAATTTCATACATAGAGTCCGGTCCGGACAATTAATGTGTGCTCAAAAAAATTGGAAAAGTCAGGAGCTTTTGAGTGGTTGTGCCAATTGCATCCTTTTAGATCACATATGTGTATATAGAACAATAGACTCTTCTAAAATTTTCAGTGAATTTTTTATATTCTCAAAGAACTCTCGGATGGAAAGAGGCAAATAAACAATCAATAGGACCTTCATGCCCAAATATAAAGAGTTCATTTTTCGCATGATCCATGAAAAACAATGGGAATAATTTCGTTTTAAATTCTCAGAGAACCTATTACATGGAATTTCCGTTCGTGATTAGAATCCTACAGGGAATTACAACGTTGACGAAACAAACATGTTGTAAATAGCTCATAAAACCTTCTGATTCTCTCATTTACTGTGTTACATGCAGACATTTGATCGGAAGTCTCAGAAAAAAGAGATAAAATTGAATTATTTTGATAACGCTCATTCCGAATTCAAGCGAAACTCATTTCTCGCGTATTTTCCAGCGATTTAATTCTCAGAAACGATTAAACGATGAATATAATTAAAATTCAGAATTACTCAATTACATCAACGCTTAATAACAATTCATCATGAACATGCTTCGTCGAACCATCAAATAGTTATGAGCATTATATTTTTCTACGTATGGATTGCATTAGAAAAACAAATATGTTTTACCTATTTATATTTATATGAAGATTTCAGTAATACCGGACATGATATTTCTGTGACAATTCATTGTTTGAAATCAAATATCGTTGTATATTATTGAATTGAGTGATCAATACCAGAATATTTAGCAATTATGAATTAATGAAATCTCATCAAAATTTCAAGGCATTTTAAGTTGATATCTATAAGAGCGGCTCTTATTAAAGTTATTGCGACTAATGCTGGTTGACCGATAAAAAATACTGTACCAATGGGTGGGGAAACATGCTTTAATATTCTACGATTCTAAAAGATTATATACTAAAGATTTTCGGTCTTGTTACACTATTAGATTACAGTACTAGTAATACGGTGGCTTGGCTTGGTAATATCAATGTGTTAAAAAGAAATGCATATACAGGGTGGCCACTTTTTCAATAGGATTGTATTGGTAACTTTCAAACCATAAGAGTTAGAAGGTCAGTCAAATGGAGAAAAAGTTACATTCATAGAAGCATTGTCAAACAAATCGATATTATCAGTGCCGGTTATCGAGATATCATAAGAAAAGTAAATTCTGTTATTTTGATTTTTCTTTTTTTCCCACTTTATTTCAAATATTATCAAATAATGTTAGAGGAATTTTTTGTTCGACAGTTAAATATCCTCAATTTTACGTAATCAGATTTCGTATCCAACGTTTCGTACTCTCTAGACCACCCTCAACCTCATTTTTTTCAATACGGACCTGCATATTTTATGACACTTTTCAAAATGACTTTTAACGCTAAATTCAACGATATATCATACAATGTCATTCAAACTTGATATTCAGGTGATTTTGACACTTATCCAAATTTCTTTGGGTCGGATCTGTATTACATTTAGGTACCTTTAGTTTAATTAACAACATGCAATACATTTCGATGAGAAAATTAACTTACTCATCTTGAACTAAATGGAATATATCAGAATCAAATCAAGAAACAAGTAATAATAATTTACATATTTCAATTCATAATAATTAAACGAATTATTTAATGAAAGAAAAATCGAGAAATCACTATTGTTGGTTTTGTCATTTGTTCCGTTGAAACAAATTACAGAATCGAACTTTATTTTGATATCATTACGATATAAGTTTTGCAAGGCTTGGTATTCAAATTTAAGATCATTGTATTCGCGTCTCTTGACTATTTTATTAACACCAGTTTTTGATAATTTGCATTCACTACAGATCTGACCCAAAGAAAAGTGGATAAGGGTCAAAATCTTTGTCAACTTTGGATGACATTGTATGATATATCGTTGAATTCAGCGTTTAAAGTTATTTCGAAAAGTGTCATAAAATATACGGGTCCGTATTGAAAAAAATGAGATTGAGGGTGGCCCAGAGAGCACAAAACGTTGGATACAAAATCTGATAACGTCAAATTGAGAACAATTTACTGTCGAATAAAAAATTCTTGTAACATTTTTTGATAATATTTGAAATAAAGTGGGAAAAAAAGAAAAATCAAAAGGACAGAATTTACTTTTCTTATGATATCTCAATAACCGGCCCTGATAATCTCGATTTGTTTGAACTGCTTGATAATGCTTCTATGCATGCAATTTTTTTCCATTTGACTGACCTTCTAACTCTTATGGTTTAAAAGTTACCAATACAATCCCATTGAAAAAGTGGCCACCCTGTAGAATGCCGACAAAATTTTCTCCCCTTTTTTTACACAAACAGTAAAAGCTCAATCAGAATAAGAAGGAGAATATATCCTCTATTTCTGCATAAAGAGGACAATGAACAAAATTAGATACTTGCGATGTCTAGATATCTCAGACATCGAAATAAGATGAGCTAGATCAGCATTTGAGCGAATGAAAAGACATCCTTCGACATGAAAAAACATTATCGAATGGTTATATGCTATTTGTAAACACTCTGTTTTTTTATATGGGAGGGAAGCCTCAACAGAGAAGTTGGCAACTCTTCGGCGAATAGAAGCATTTGACGCTTGAAGTATCGAATGAAAGAGAAAGTGTAAATCTCGATAGAGAGTTATTAACATCTTTTAACATCAAAGGCGGGAAAATACCTACTTCGAACACTTGTTGAAAAAGTTAAAATTTCAATGAGACTTACTGAGGTTCAATCAGACCACTTATACCTAATTCCATTGAAATCTGATGAGAATTATAGAACTTGAGGCTATTATAAGGAATTGGGAACAGATACGTCGACTGACAATCAGCCAAGGTTGATCAAAACGGCCTGAAATGCATTTTACAAATTGAAATTCCTGATTCGGACACCACTTTCCAATCTCACCTACTATGAGTCTTTTGAATTTTTTCAAATTCATCGTAGATCTTATAAATAAAGCTTTACTAACAACTTAGTTCATTATATAAGAGCGATTCTTTGTTTTCGTCTTTTTCAACTGAACAAATATTTTTTGATTTCTTTATTTTTTTTCTCATCCTAAATAATATTTTGCATTAGTATTTATGTGGTAAGATCAAATATATACTTAAATAATAGAAATAGCTCAAATATTTATATATAAATTTATTATTATTATATTATATTTCTATTTTTTTAAGTATATATTTGATCTTACCACATTAATACTGATGCAAAATGTTGTTTAGGATGAGAAAAAAATTAATTTCTATTATTATTATATTATATTTCTATTTTTAAGTATATATTTGATCTTACCACATAAATACTGATGCAAAATGTTGTTTAGGATGGCAAAAAAAATCAAAGAAATTATCATTGTTTTATATGAAATAGTTTTAAACTGAAAAGAGGGGACATAATCTGTCGAAAGTGACATAAAAGCTCCAAATCGATTGGAAGCATATGCAAGGTTAATTTACTATATTGGGTGTAACAATCATTGCACTGGGGAGCTTAAAGCCATTCATCTATTGTGACATGAAATCGTAATTAACGTTTTGTATGTCACTAGTAACAGAAGAACACAGATGCAATTCCAATTACCGATTCTGTGATTTATTTGAATGTAATACATTTACAATTTAGTTTGAATCTTGGAACTTCATCCAATTGTATTGAAAATTTATACACTACTCATTACATTATATGCTGGAATTAATTTCCTCCTATGGTAGCTTCATGAACATGTGAGAACCGCTGTATTCAATATTAATATCGGGCATGATCACATATAATATATATAACGCTTATGTTAGATTCGATGGGGCTAAGAAATAATCTTGGAGTCTGGTGCTTTTGAGCGCCCGTTCATGTTGCTCGGGTTAAATTATGTGATATAAATTTCAACCTCGTCAGATCTATTTTCAAGGAATTATTGGACTTTTTTCAGCTTGAATTCACTCTTGTTTTGAGGACGTAAGGAACATAAAGTTCTGCATAAGGATTTAAATTATTATCATAAATCGACACACAACAATCAATCTATGAAAGAACTGTTGTTTCTGAAATATAAGGAAATTTTTTTCTATATTCTGCTTATATTTCATTTTTCTAAATTTCACAAGAATGTTATTTTATGAATTATATTCAGAGATTGTAAATTTTCAGGGTAGGTTTTTAATCTCAAACGCGATTGGATCTAATCATCAAAAAAGTCAGTCTTTGCTCGAGATATTCATCCTCAATTTATTCTAGTACTGGTTGTTTTCTAGAATATAACAAAGTATCGACACACACTTGAGTATAATCGATAATATAAGAATTTCAATGATGTGGTCGATTTTATGGAATAACCAACCTCTTTGTTGGATTATATATTTCTGTGGTTTTTCTCAGACAACAATCGATATTATATTGAAGTGTGCGTTAATTTAATCTGTCAATATTCTCTGATTAATTTAACTGAAACAAATACGGAAATATAGAAAACCTAGGTCAAATAAAGATTGATTTTAAAAAATGAGATTTTTTGCTCAGTCGGATCTACCATAACTTATTGATAATATTCACGAAACACAATGTTTCGTTTCTACCTTTATCAATAACGTGAAAAACAATGATTCACGATAGGAGGCAGAACATTAGTTCACATCTAAAGTCTAAATAACTGCGGAAATATATCTCCACTATGAGGAGTTATTAAATTAACAGAAGTTCACTACGTTATGAACGAATCTGCTCATTTGCATGCATAAACTTTAGGATACATAAATCGAGTGTAATATCTTTCAGTAATGCTGATAATAAACATACATATTCTCCTCTGTGTGGTACTTCTCTTAGTGTCCGAAACTGAGCTGAAGTTGTAGAAAATATTCGCTATAAACTGATCGAAACTGAGTAAAATCAGATAAAAATACTCGAATAAAACAATTCCCTGACGATCATGCTAATCGAAATGAATCATTTTGTTTTAATGCCTATCAGTACGTGAGCGTAATATCTAGGAGAAAGAATCTGCAGGTATATCCCCTGTTCTATTGTTTAAAACCTTATCTCTAGAGTGGAATGGATCTCTTTAAAAAGGAAAATCGCATAAGTTAAATAAGGCGAGTTCAATCTTGAGTCAGTAAGCGAGCGAACGCTAATCTCAAGACTACGTTCATATTATCCCACGTCCACTGCGAGGTCCACTGCCAATTGAGTCCCGTTAGTTTGTTGTCCATAAGATGAGATAATACCCAGTTTATAAAGTATAGGGATCCCTAGACTGTGTTAGTGTATCGGTGAACTCACATCCGTATGAGGTCATGAACAAGTGTTTTATCTGTGTACGAGTGGAGTGAACGAAAGTGTTGACATGGCAGACCGTAAACACCTGCCTTACTATTATGAAGAGAATGAAAGGGACACTTACTTTAGTAAGAATAAAATCAAAATACCGGAATCAGAAAAAGTGAGTTTTTTCCTGTGACAAATTTGAGAAATTTTCTGTATAATATAGGTACTATAAGATGCATTCATTATTTGTCTTAGATGTATTAAACGCATTCTTGATAAAATTCGAAATACCTTGTCACGATATTTTATTTTCTATAAGAAATTTTTTATGAATGTTACATAAATGTTCATATAAAACATATATGCTTCCATATGGAAGATGCAAGAAGAATTATTTCTTAAATAGTTCCATTGGGCAAAAAATACATAATTTCAAGAGAGACTAGAAAGTTTAACTCATTTGATTTGGATATATGAAACGTAGATTTAAATACCATAAAATGAGTACCTATATTATTAGCCACGATTTGCATGGTGACAATCTTTTTTTTGGGAATCCATAGTGCTCTAGTTAGAAAAAGATATCATCAGAATCATAATCGATCCAAACAGTCTAAGTCTTTGCAAACAGGAAGAATATGCCTACTTGTTTACTATTAGATAATAGATCTGTTTATCCACTGCAATCTATTAAATTATGTTTGATCGTTATAAGAAATTGAGATACCTATGCTTGATATGAAGGTGTAATTGTTTAAATAGTATAAAATTGATATGGAAAGTAAAAAAAAAACAAAAACATACAAGAATGCTCTTTCACATTGAAAAATTCTTTCAATTTGTTTTTCTGCCAAACCATAGTTTATCCACAAATATGCAAAACAACTATCGAATTATCGAAGCTGTAACCTATTTACGATCATTTTTTCTAAAAATATAGATTTTGGAAGCTTTATTCATTGAAATTTCTTTACTCTTTCAAAACATTAGGACAAATTTAGTTGATATAGCTCAGTTGTTAATGGTATATGAGATTATTTTATGAGTTATTGGAAGTGTAAATTCTTTATAGAATTTTACCAGAGACCCATTTGTTAAGACGATATTAATACTCAAATTACACTAAATACTAAAATATCAAATTTTTATATCTTAAATTACATTCAGAGCGAGGTATTGCTGTATTGCATAAAATATTACTTATGATCCTCCAAACGATTATTCACTCAAATTTTCTAGAAGAGCTTAAAGCCTGCTCTAATACTAGTAATCGAACTGTAGAACATTGATAAATGCCAGATAGCTTATGATATGATAGCTGCATTGACTACTCAATTGAAGTATATTTATATGTTATTTTATAAATGGTAAAATCTAATATATTGATTTCAATTACAGAATGGATTCTCCTTCAGAAAATTATGGGCATTTACAGGACCTGGTTTCCTTATGTCCATTGCCTACTTAGATCCAGGTAACATCGAAAGTGATCTGCAATCAGGGACAATAGGCAATTACAGACTCTTATGGGTGCTATTTGCTGCAACCTTATTAGGATTAGTAATGCAGTCACTTGCCACAAAACTAGGTTTGTATGATCGTCTAACACCTCGAATATATTAAATGGAATTAATGCATCTTTGTCGAAATAAAAATGTTTTCAATACTTCAGAAGAATAAATTAATAACCACCATAACAGTTTTTCCATCAATTTATTTCAATTAAAAATAAAACACAACAATTTGGAAGAAGGAGATGATTTATATTGTTGAATTACCCAATACCTCATAATTATGCATTACAGGGGTTGTGACTGGTCTCCATCTAGCTGAAATGTGCTATAGAAAATATAAGGCAGTACCGAGGATAATATTATGGATTATGGTAGAGATAGCTGTAATTGGATCTGACATGCAAGAAGTCATTGGAACAGCTATATCAATATACTTGCTTTCAAATAAAATGTGAGTTAAATAATAATAAGCATTAGAGAAACAAATGATGACTATTCATGCCATAAGGATTTGTGATTTAAAATATGTTTCAAATAGTCTAGTGATGTCCTAGAAAACTGAAACTTGTACTTTTAGAGTTGTTCAAAGGGTTTCAATTTTTGAACATCTCATAGCTTTCAGTCGGCATCTACATCTCTGAGTCATCTTCAAATGAATATTTTAACAGGTTTTTGATATTTGCAGATGATTCGAAATCTTCGAAGTCAATTTTTAAAAATCTTTTTTTCTTTACTTTTGTGATAATGGACGTATTGGATTTGACTAGCTTAATTTCGGAAATTTGCAATTTTGAATTTGTATTGTTGACTTCCAATTTTTAATTTTTAGACCTAGAAGTTTTATTTTTAGGTGAGATTGTTTTTGTGTACTTTTATGACAATTGACGTATTGAAAGTCACTTTTTGTTTGTCATAAGGTCGTTTCAACAAACAATAATTTGGCTAAATTTTTTCGTTAGTGAAGTGAATCGAAATCTTCTTTTCTCGTCATTCAGTATTCACAACAAATCTATTCATCCTGCGTGAAGAAAAAGAATCAAAAATCCCGATTTTATATTCATGAGTGGAAGACATCGGAAGAGATACGTTCATTTCGCCATAACAGAATAATTCAATGAATCCGTCAAATCAATTTCAAACTTTCGAACTTTATACTGAAGCGAGTTCACAATGAGTTGGAACTCAGAATTTCCTCCTTATGGGCCTTATTATTGTCATAAAATTCATAAATTCAATTATAGCGACAGTAGGGATTTCGTTTCAAATAACAATTCGAACGGAAATCTGAATTCGCTTCGCAGATTTCTTGAATAATTTACGCTTTTGCGTTTCTTGTCAATAAATTTGCGAGCCCTGGAGAATTATATTTTATCTCTAATATTATTTGGTCAATAACGTAATACATTGTAACAAGTCACTTACATAATAAGTCTGGGTATAGTATATCCAAAGTCACTTGGAGGAAGCCAGAATGTTTCGATTATATAAAAGTTGTCCAAGTTTTCAGAAATTCCTTTGAGGCCAGTGAATTTAATGCCTAACAATACTTCCAAATGAACCCCGGTATTTAGCGGATCGCAGTATCCATATCAAAAGGACATCTGGCCAAGCGTTTTTATGGACTAGTTCAAGTGACTTTGGATATACTATACCATTGCATTCTAGGTCGAGATATTGAAGGTTAAAAGACGATACATTTGTTGTTGTTTGAAAAATGGATGAAAACGAGTTTCGTGTACCTATCGATATAACACTGAGTTTTATGGGGAAAAATTACTGTTCAAGCTAAGCAATGGCTACATAAAGTTTATTCAGATTGTGCTCTATTGACAACAATGATAATAAGGAGGTACACTGACTCAAAATTTGGCTCATTAGAGACTAAATATAAATCGTTAGAAGTGATTACGGAGTCTATTACGAAATTAAAAACGAATCTTTCTACAGAAAACGTATAGAAAATTTAGAGAAACATTGGAAAACATTCATCACCCTTGAAGGTGACTATTTCAACAAATAAATTCGAATTTGAAAAAAAATGTTTTTACTGGTTAGACATGGAGTGAAGCGATAAAACAGAAGATAATAAAGAAATCCAAATGAAAAATTTTTTTGGGTAGAATAATAAAACAATTTCTATTGGGAAAGATGTCTGAATGTATCGAAATCAATAAATTGTCTTTCTTCTAGAATACCCCTATGGGCAGGATGCCTCATAACAATCGTGGACACGTTCACATTCCTGTTCTTAGATAAGTATGGTTTGAGGAAACTCGAAATGCTATTCGCTTTTCTGATTGGTGTAATGGGAGTAACTTTCGGTTATGAATTTGTGGTGTCAAATCCACCTCAAGGGGAAGTCATGAAAGGTCTTTTCGTTCCATGGGCACACCAATATGATTCAAAAGTCTTCATGATGGCCGTTGGAGTAATAGGAGCAGTTATCATGCCTCACAATCTTTACCTACACTCAGCTCTAGTAAAATCTAGAGATATCGATAGAAAGAAACCTGAAAAATTGACAGAAGCCAGAATGTACTATCTAATTGAGAGCTCACTGGCTTTGATATGTAGCTTGATTATTAATATATTCGTTGTTTCCGTTTTCGCTCATGGTTTATACCGGAAGACAAATAATCAGTTGGTGAGTTAAATTTACTTTCTCTAATTCTGTGGTTATTCCGTTCATTCTTCCACATCTTGTAGAACAAAATCGTGCGAGAATATATCAGAAACGCACAGTTTTCATGGTTATATTTTATTATTCTATGTTGGTACTCCGAACTTTCCGCCACGTCTTTTTCTGTCAATTCATCAATTTGCCTTAAAGAAATCAGTTCTGCCAACCAACATTTTTCAATGCAAAAATCACTAAAATATATTTATGGGAATATTTCATTAATTTCAATGAAAATGCAATGAATTAGAGAAAATAATGTATAATACTCGTACAAAAGGCTCATTCTACCACTCATTCATTCCAAAACTCGCCACTTCGTGGCTCGTTTTTGAATTTTGAACTCGTGGAAGAATATCAATGCCTTCTGCACTTGTATTATAAATAACTATTCTCTAATTCTGTGGTTATTCCGTTCATTCTTCCACATCTTGTAGAACAAAATCGTGCGAGAATATATCAGAAACGCACAGTTTTCATGGTTATATTTTATTATTCTATGTTGGTACTCCGAACTTTCCGCCACGTCTTTTTCTGTCAATTCATCAATTTGCCTTAAAGAAATCAGTTCTGCCAACCAACATTTTTCAATGCAAAAATCACTAAAATATATTTATGGGAATATTTCATTAATTTCAATGAAAATGCAATGAATTAGAGAAAATAATGTATAATACTCGTACAAAAGGCTCATTCTACCACTCATTCATTCCAAAACTCGCCACTTCGTGGCTCGTTTTTGAATTTTGAACTCGTGGAAGAATATCAATGCCTTCTGCACTTGTATTATAAATAACTATTCTCTAATTCTGTGGTTATTCCGTTCATTCTTCCACATCTTGTAGAACAAAATCGTGCGAGAATATATCAGAAACGCACAGTTTTCATGGTTATATTTTATTATTCTATGTTGGTACTCCGAACTTTCCGCCACGTCTTTATCTGTCAATTCATCAATTTGCCTTAAAGAAATCAGTTCTGCCAACCAACATTTTTCAATGCAAAAATCACTAAAATATATTTATGGGAATATTTCATTGATTTCAATGAAAATGCAATGAATTAGAGAAAATAATGTATAATACTCGTACAGAAGGCTCATTCTACCACTCGTTCATTCCAAAACTCGCCACTTCGTGGCTCGTTTCTGAATTTTGAACTCGTGGAAGAATATCAATGCCTTCTGCACTTGTATTATAAATAACTATTCTCTAATTCTGTGGTTATTCCGTTCATTCTCCCACATCTTGTAGAACAAAATCGTGCGAGAATATATCAGAAACGCACAGTTTTCATGGTTATATTTTATTATTCTATGTTGGTACTCCGAACTTTCCGCCACGGCTTTATCTGTCAATTCATCAATTTGCCTTAAAGAAATCAGTTCTGCCAACCAACATTTTTCAATGCAAAAATCACTAAAATATATTTATGGGAATATTTCATTAATTTCAATGAAAATGCAATGAATTAGAGAAAATAATGTATAATACTCGTACAGAAGGCTCATTCTACCACTCGTTCATTCCAAAACTCGCCACTTCGTGGCTCATTTTTGAATTTTGAAATCGTGGAAGAATATCAATGCCTTCTGCACTTGTATTATAAATAACTATTACGTTATGCCGCAATTTCTAAATTGATTCCAATTTCCAGTTAGAGGACTGTAGAACCAATAACTCAGACGTATACTCAAGAGCATTGGACGTTTTTCAGGTGAGTGTGCTTTAATCAATTCCAATTACCTAGTTATGATTTCAATATTAATAGTCGATTGGTTCATGAGCAAATAAAACTTATAGGTTCATAAACGTTATCAACGGCTCATTCCATAATCATTTCAATGAAAACTATTGATGATAGAATTTCAAAAGATTATGTGTGGGATGGCGTATCTGCTTAAACGATCAGCAATACCGCACATTCTTTCCTCTTCGCGAATCTTGTTCAGTCTACCATCTCGAAATAATGCAGAAATCTTTGGATCATCTTTTTCAGTAAAATTAAAGAGTAGATTGGAAATCAAATGAATTTCTTTAACAATCCAATCTAAGAAAGATAGGAGGATCAGAACACCCCCACAGAGGAACTTCCCTGGAAGAGACCAGAGGACCCAACCTCAGAGGAAATGAGCATTTTTCTGTATTGAATAAAAAAAAAAATCTTTATTGACAGATGAGAACAATCAAAACTAATTCTTATAGCTCTTTTTATATCATTCTAGTCATAATGTCTCTTATATTCAAATGTTAAGCTGGAAAAGGTTTCAAACGATTCTGTCTGTCTTTTTACACTATATCTGACTTTCAGTATTCGTGGCAAAATTGTGTATTGCTAGCTTCATCAAAACCAGAGAGAATTCCCTTCATGCAATTAAAACTGTGATTTCAGATCCTATCGATTTTGCGCGAACATAAAAAATGTGGATAGAATATAAGCTTTTATACTCAACACTTCAAAAATGGGATTTTATGAGATTATAGAATATAAGAAGAATATCTAAAAAACCGGTTACTCGGTGACAACATATCCGACCAAGACGAAATTTTGCATCTGAAAGTAGAATAACAGTTTAAAGCTTCGTACAAAATTTCGTGTTAATAGTGACGTCAGAACCAAAGAAAATGCCAGCAGAATATCGAAAATAACTGACACAAGCACTAACGTCAATTCATTGAGCGCTCATTCATTCATCCACCAATCGCACCCTTACTCATATAAACCTATAATCTTTAAGGCCCAGTTTCACCAAACAGCACTTGATCGCAGATTGATTAAACTCCGCTTGTTACTAAAGCAGGCTTAACAGTGTTTTCTGTTTCACCATGCATCAACCCGTCCGAGGATGATCGCGATTAACCAAATCGCGATTAAATAGTCAAACCATTTGGCAACGTTGTGAACAAAAAGTTATATAGTGTTCTGTATCGTATTAGCAGTGATGACCACCATTGGCGCTAGGTGTCAGGTGTCATTCATTCATAACTCATAACATTTCAAATCATTTGTCATCTTTTAAACAAAAAACAAAGTTAATTTTTGCCGAAAATGTCGAGTGATGTGCTTCGAAATGTCGGAAACTTGCAGAAGTTAAAAAGAAATTATCCCATTTCACAAAACCACACATTCTGGAAAAAAAACTATATAAGTAATTTTATTAACTTATTTATTTTTATTAACAAGTTTAACTGCTTCTTAAATAATATTTCAATCAAACATATCAATAAATTATTCTTTGCAATAAATTTCATAAAACACAAAAACAAAGTTTACGTGTATTTTAAATGGGAAATATTGAGCCTATACATATAGTCATATTTTGATAAAATTGACCCAAAAATTAGAAATTTCCAGAAAAATAATTACATAGACAAGAGTTCCATACTGATAAATAATTATTAATCTCAACTTGAAAGGTTATAATCCTCCAAAAATGGCCGATTAGTGCTAAATCGCGATTGGTCGATTAAATGGCGCTTTGGAGTGTGGTGAAACGCTACATTACATTAATCGTGATCTAAGGCCTCACTTAAGAGCCAAGTCAAGATTAAAGCATTTGGTGAAACTGGGCCTAAGAGTGCAATTGACACAAGATTGAATGAACGTTCAGAAGCTCCCGACTTCTGAGCCTCATTTTTATGGAGACTTTTGATCAAAATGAAACCTATTTACTGTATTTAATTTAATAACATACAGATCAGGTTGGAGTAAACATGTCACTTTCTTTTTCAGCCAAATAATGAGTTCATCGATGCAGATATCTACAAAGGCGGAATATTCCTCGGTTGCACCTATGGTATCGCAGCTCTATACATATGGGCTATTGGAATTCTGGCAGCTGGTCAAAGTTCCACAATGACGGGTACATATGCTGGCCAATTTGCAATGGAAGGCTTCCTCAATCTGCAATGGCCAAGATGGAAAAGAGTCCTTTTCACCAGAAGTATTGCAATGGTTCCTACTTTCTTGACAGCTTTCTTCAGTAATTTGGAGGAAGTTACGAAGTTGAATGACTTTCTGAATGCTGTGATGATGCTCCAATTGCCGTTTGCAATTATTCCAACTATTACATTCACAAGTGATCCGAGAATCATGGGGCAGTTTGTGAATGGATTGTAAGTTTTATATCCTTTTCTTTCTTCTTTCAAGTTTAAGCATGTCTCTATGATCATTCTGTTGTGTGGAAAACGCCAAGTGAAATATAATAGATTTATTCATGTTAACACCAAATAGTATACACTCGTCACTACTTCAAAAGATCATTATAAAATAAATATCATATCAGCAGAAAAAATTTATGAAACGGTTGTTGACAAAATTTCAATAACAAATTTATTCCTTGCCGATTTCTTACACAAGTTGATGTGAGCCGGCCTGAAAAGCTTGTTCAACTTATTCAATGCAATATATGACAAGGCAGATTTGAAGTTTGGCCTCTTCTTCTGTATTACTTGGTCGTTGAATACTTCTCTAACCTTATCGAATTAAAGCTATATTTGGCGGACTACTGTCCCATCGTTACTAAAATGTTATTCTATCCCAAAGGTAATGATCCTTTATGACATAAACAAATTCTATAATACATGTCGAGAACAAATTTTCATTTCATTCGGTGCCGTAGCTCGAAATGGGATCATGCTGATTTATTATTATTCTTCATTTGACATAGATTGGTAAAAAGGTATATCACCTACCTATCTAGATCACTAAGAGAAAATATTGGAAAATGCTAAAATTATTCATGCTGTTGCTTGTTTCATCTGGTTAAATAAGTAAAATTTTAGGTTTCGTTCTGTGGTGGATGATTGCGTATTGAAGTCGATTTACTTCACTTCTTATGTCATCCTCATTCTATCGTATCCCACCATATAATAGACTTAATATCCAATCTAATGTTGTGTCAACTTGGACAACTCTGGACAAAACTGAGCTAGTCTGCTGCGGCTCCCAAATATCCATTACACAAGTCTGAAACATAATGGATGAGAGATTAAACAATTATACTCCATACAGCATTCAGCTAACATTTTCCTGGCTTATGATAATCGAAAACTTTCTTAGAAATACACAAAAATTAAATCAGAGCTCAACAATTAGTGTGAGTCCAAGAACTCACTAGATATATTTTCCCGAATCGCTCTTTTATATATAATTACTCATATGTTTTTCCTTTCAGGGCTTTCAAAGTGTGCTCCATAGTACTTGGAATCATCGTCATTGCTATCAACGCATTTTTTGTGGTCACAAAAATCCTCGAATCGGACTTGAGCACCCTCGTTATAATATTGATAGTGATCTTATCGATATGTTATTCAATTTTTGTGCTTTATTTAAGTCTGCACATGGTCATATCCTTCGGATCTACGAAACTGGAAAATGTGACTTTGATTCAACAGTACGTTATGAATGATCTACCAAGCACTAACGGGTCTACCAATGAAGTAACGTGAAAGAACTCTGATACTGGTGAACATAGGTTTCAAAGTATCTGTTAGATAATGAAGATATTTTCTTTAAGGCCAATGAATATTTAATGGAATAATATAACGTTAAGAATACGAAGCGAATACTGTGATAAACATTTTTATACTATTCGACTATTATTAAATTTGTAGAATAAAATATAAGTTATTATATGGCTGTATATTTCGAAATGAATTATCCTATATTTTTTATTGAGTAACAACTGTGTTAAAACCAATGCTGGGAATCATTGAAAGAATTATTTCAATATTCGGATATCCATTAATCGATTATTTGAATAACTATTCATGAATATTCAACTATTCATGAATGGTTTGAATTGTCATAAATTGTTCGAATAGTTGAATACCAATAATTTCAATATTCATGAAGATTTGAATACTCATGAATAGTTTGAATAATCAATAATGAATATTCAAAAATAATTTGAATCTTCAATTTGAACAGATGTTTCAATGCTCATTCTATATATTGAGTAATAATCAGATTTTTTTGAAGGGATTATTGGAAAAAGGATTCAAGTAATCTTCATTTATAATTTCAATTGATTCAATGGATTTTGAACGAAGAAGATTAATCATTGAATGGAAAAAATAAAATGCAGACGAGTTTACTAATTATGGCCCAATTCTATTTAAAATGGTAAACTCACTCAAAATAAAAAATTCAAGGCGATAGATATAAAATGGTAGACGAGTTCTGTAACAAGTTAAATTTGAAGATCTATCTAGTACTCAAATTCAGAACGAAAAAATCAATAGTACCAACTAAGAGGTAATAGATGCAATAAGTATCCATTCCGATTTCAAATAAATCAACTATAATTTTAATGCTAAAAACTGCATATTGCATAAACAATTTTTTTTATGAAAACGATAAGAATGTTACGATAAGGAAAACTCTGCGTCATTATACTATCACAATTCATATTCCATTAATTTTTATAATAGCGAAATTTGATTGATGTAATTTAAATACTATGTCTGAATTATATGATCAAGTAGCCATATTTTGACGTGAGAATGTTCAAGAGACAAAATCAATCCAAAATCTCCCAAAGCTTTTCTTCCACACATCCAGAATTCTCTGATTGGATACAAATTAATCTGTTGGTAAGATTATACTTGTATATCCTCAAGAATTCTTGTACTAATATCGAATAACATTCTTGATAGAGTTTAAGGGTTATTTGGCGAAGATTACCCTCAGAAATGATTTGGGGATCAGAATTAACAATAACGATGTAGTAATGAAATTCTCCGTTCCTTCCTTCAGGCTGCCCCTATCTATGATAGTATGATTAAGCTAAGATTTAGTTACTCTGGGGTCTGTTGATGAAAAATTGAACTCCTTGCTAGATTATTCTAACAGTTTTTGAATCATAACTAACAAAAGACAGTTTCTTGCTAACAACTATAAATCTCTGAAAATCATTCAAAAGTATTGTGAAACAAACTAAATCGTTTGACATTTCACATAATAATATCCATCTCAAAAACAAACAAAAAAAAAACAGCGTGAAAGAAAAATTCTAATTCATTATATCTAAGAACTTCCCCAAAATATAACTTCTGAGCCGAACCGTTAAAATGTTAATATTCTTCAACAGGATCGATTTTTTCCTGATATATAGAATTTCCAGATAAGGTTTTTGATGAAGGATACTATACTAACTGACGAAGAAACTGCAACACTCAGAAGGAGCTGTTTAAATTTCAAATTTTTTTTGATAAAACATAGATAATATAGCAAGGAGTAAATTATTGAAATTTGGAGAAAAAACAAAAGCTTTATAATTGTTCTTAATAAATTTTTAAACAATGTGTTTGTCCACCGTGATTATATACACTCCCCAACATGTATCGGCATTGATGCAATAAGATGGTCTATTTCTTCTTGAGAGATACTATCCCAAGCTACCTGTACTCTATGTCTCAGAGCCGCCAAAGTTCGTGAAGACTGGGGTAAATTTCCAAGCCTTCCACCCATGCTCTATGGGCGAAAAATCGGGGGATCTGGGCGGCCAGGGCAAAAGATTCACATGGCTCGCTTCGAAAAAGTTTAAACTAATTCTGGCAACATGAGGTCGGGCATTATCTTGCTGAAATATTGGATTCTCGAGCCGGTTAAGGAAGGGCGAACATATGGCTCCACTATTCCTTGAAGGTGACGCAGCGCTTTCACGTTACCTCGGTGGCCTACTTGCATGTGCAACAGCACACCATACCATAACACCTACTGTCCGGTGTACATGACGCTCAACATCAAACTGAGGTTCACGTCTTTCTTCCCAACGTCGTCTTCGGCCATTAGGTGAACCCAAGGAGAATCGAGATTCATCAGAAAAGACGACCTCTTGCAATTCCACATTCCAATGTTGATGTTCTCTGCACCACTATAATCGTTGCCGGCGATTTACTCAACCGTCAGAGGTAACACAAGATGGGGTCGATAATACTGCAGTCCGAGAGACCGGCGGCAAACCGTTCGGAAAGTTACAGGATGGCCTTGTTCTCCTAACCACTCATCAGTCAAAGATCGAGTTGTCGCAAATTGGTCTTTAATGGCCAAAAGTCTTAGGCATCGATCTTGAACTTCATTTGTGCCCCTTCGACGTCCTGTGCTCACTTTTCTTCGATTTTGGGCATTATCTAACCACGCTTGACTACATCTCATAACAGTAGTTGGATTTCTATTCGTACGGTTAGCGATTTCTCGAAATGACAACCCCGCCTCTCGTAGACCAACAATTCGACCTCTTTCAAATTCACTAAGCTGGCGATAAATTCCGCTTACACGTGCTCTTAGCATTTTAACAACAACTTAACATCGACTTTCGATCTCCTCGAACAGCTGGTTTGTTGTAAAATAAAAAAAACTTGCAAAAAACGACTACAATGTTCAAGTAACAAAAATTGTTTACATGAAAAAACCTGCACAATTTTTGCTCCAAATTCAATCATTTACTCCTTGCTCTACTATCTATATTTTACCAAAAAAAAATCAACCTTTAAACAGCTCCTTCTGGGTGTTGCAGTTTCTTTGTCATTTAGTGTATATACACGAGACACATCCCTACACGATTTTTCTCCTAACCCTCGTGAACCTGAGTACCCCATAATCCTGAAGAATTAAGTCTGGCCCCTCGTAAAAAAAAGGGAGAACCATTAATCCGCATTGTGTAGGATTCGCGAGCCAAATATACAAGGGAATGAGAAGTGACAAAGTACTTTTGAAAAGATTCGAGAGTTCTCATCAACTTTCAGATCTTAACGAGTTATCTCTTCCACTCTGTACGACATACCTTCTATATGTAGGAGTAGGATAAGGTTTAATGTTAAATTTATATTGCTGTTTCAAATCATGGACTAATCTTTTGAATCTTTGTTGTTCAAGATTAACAATCACATTTTCAAAATCCAGGTTTTCATTATATGAACATTACTGTGAAGGTACATTTGAAGGAAAAAAATTATTTGATGTTTTCGACGTTTAATGCAAAATCCTGAGAGAATAATGAGTCAATTCATACCGACAATAAAAGGTCTTGTAACTCACTATCTTTCGAATCCGATGTCTGTTAGAATGCTTAGAGACTCTAATTTAATAATTTGCCAGATAATATTAAAACTTGTCAATCACTAAATGAGTTCAAAATCAAGTTGAAATCTTTTTTTATTGAGAATTGTTTTTATCGTGTGGACGAATATTTAAAAATTTTAATATGATATGTTATCTTGTTTTTATTTTTTTTGTATAATTTAGTATTGATGATATATGTTTGGATTTGACTATTCCTATACAATTGTAAAATTGTCTTTGGAAATAAATGAATTGAATTGAATGCGTATCAGCAAAAATTTTAAAAAGTATGTTAATTTTCACAGTATTTGGTTATTTCCTTTCAAAAATCTTCAACGTAAGGTAGGTAATGAATACATTCACAAATATTATGAAGCATTCAGTGAACACCGATGTAGCAGCCTGTGGCTGTTGTATTACAGATCTCAGAAACCAGTCACAGCTGGTAACTACGGTGGAACTAGTTATTAGATCTACACCTTTACATTGGTTACCAGTGCTATCACACTCCCACCTCATATTGTTAGACAGGTTGCAGTCAAGAAATCTTGGGATAAATTTCATTTCTACCCGAACTCATTGCCAATGATATTAGAACTACCAGATTAAAGTCACGCAAACCTTTATGGATTAATACTTTTCTTCCCTCTTATGAAAGTGACAAGGAAATTTGGCGTTCGGAATGGAGTTCTTGTAATGTCTTTAACAAAGGTCTAGTTGTTGATCCTTCAGAGAAAGTTCCAGTTTCAATTTCCCTAGGAAATTTTGGTGTGTTTTATACAACTTGGTGCTGGTCATGGTCGTTGCAAAAAGATGCTGCTCAAATGGTATTCTGTTGAAAGCCCGCTGTGTGAAGAAACCATTGACCACTACATTGACTACTTTCATCGTTGAGGGCATACCTTCCTCTTCACAATGGAATAAGAATCCATTGATATCTCTCTCAAAAATAAACCTCTCACCTCTTACATTAAAAGATTCTTTTTCTCAGATCACACCCAATATTGGCTTCAGTCATCAATGCAAAAGACTGACATGTTTTGGATGATTTTTTTATTTGTCATTGGTGAGAATCTTTTCAGAAATCCTCAATGATGAAAAAGCTTCTCATCAATGAAATTATTTGATACGCGAAATCGTCATGGACTAGTTATCATCAAGGATCCAATTAGCGGCATTGATTCTCGTCAATTCAACTTGCGCTTTGCATCCTCCAAAATGTCTTCAATGTTGTCCAAAATACCGTTACCTACTGTTGGAAATAATGAATCTAACTTTCAAAAAGCATTAATATTTTGAAAGCTTTAGCTTCTTTTGTTCATTTACTTATGTTCTCAAATGCCTAACTATTCGGCTGAGTTCACCTACGAAATTAAGAGATATCTATCAAAGCCACAACACAAACTACAACTTTACCTTTTTTTTTGCGTAAGCAAATGTCCACCAATGACATCAATTCTAGAATCGCAATTTGCGATAACTCATGATAAATCCGAAGAGGTATATTACCCTTGGTGTCCACTTAATTACGAAGGTCCCTTGTCGACCGTTGTACTGGTCTAGCCTAGCCCAGCTATTCATCTCAACACCGTTGTTTATGTTGCACTAGGATGAGCGCCCTTTCATTTGTCAATTAGTTGCTCTGAAGTAGTCCTCAACTGCAATTATATATTCCAAGGTGGTTTCGAGTGATTCATGAAGACCTCTGAATGCTCGTACTGTGAATTTTGTTCGTTTGAATTTTGTTATAGTTTCTGAAAAAGAAATAATTATTTGGTGTACATACGAATGACGAAGTTCGAAGTTGTAAGATTTGATAGATACTGAATAAATCGAATTGGAGTATAGGTATTATATAATGAAGGATGATTGATACTGTTGGATTTATAGGTTTAGCAGAGGATTCAATAATACACAGTTAATGTTTTAATATTTTATTATAGTCTCAAGAATGTCTCTCTCCGAGCAAGCTCGATGTCGAATAGACTCAACTCTTAGGTTAGACCCACTGTCATTCGCTCTAGATCATTGAAGATCGATTCTTGTTCTTTCGCTCGATAGCCCTCGTCACTCGCTTAATGCTCGCAGCGCCGCCGTGACGATATGAAGTCATACTACGAGTGTAGGGTAGGATGTAATGTTGGTTGTCTCTCTCGTAATTTGTTCGGATGAAGTAATATTCTAACAGATGCCCAAAAATTGACGGAATTATAAACACTAATGGATAAGAATTGAACTGAACTGAAGTAGGGGTATCGTACAACAAATGCTGTTTCTAAACAGCAAGAATTAAAACTCATTCATGATGAGATTTTTCAGTGTTTTAATTAATTTTTTTGAAACAGCAGTGAGGTGTAACATTATAGTCAACGAAATAAAAGGATCACTGTATTTGCTTCTACTATTTATTGATATCTACTTCTTGGATGAGCCATGAAAGGAAGAGAATTGTTTGAAGAAGTGATCCTTCTCTGCGCCTATTGAAAATGTTTTTCCAATGTTAGGTTTCATTTTTATATGGAAAAAAAGAGAATATTTCAATGGATGTTAATTTCAATGTGAAGAGGATGGTATGCCATTAACGATGGAAGACGATATCAGCCAAATGGCCGCACATATTCCTTTAGTGTAATTTTTCATTTCCAATTCACACATTAGCGGCTATATGTCCTAGATATCTCCACGAATTCCATCTTCGAGATTTTGGAGCATTGTCAAAGAATTTATTTTTCATGGTGACCCAAAGAAAAATGTCTAAAGCTGTTAAATCATTATTGGATTTTGGTAGGAAACTGTGATGGTCTCTTCGAGAAATAACACGGTCAGAAAAACTTTATTGCAAAATTACGATTGTTTTGTGGCTTGTATTATCTTCATCGTAAGAATATAATAAACCTAAATGCTCTGACGGTTTTTGTTGAAAATTAGTACTTTCACCTCATTAACTGGCCTATAGTTTTCGTTTTTGTAGAAGATGCAACAATTAAAATTTTTTTTCAGTTCAATCGTTATATTTTTTCCGTACCTAAATGTTTTTTGGGTTGAAAAAGTAAACTAGATTACTGAATCATGAGGCGTATTCGTTCATACAATAAATGAATTATATTTTGTCGGAGGCAACACCAGTTCCTATATTGGAATGTTGGGTTGCAGCCTATTGGCGTAATTATATAGGTACGTTGTTCTCAGGAGTGAAGGAAGACTACTCACGTTGAGTTTCAACCGAGGTTTCAACTGAAAGTTTTGAGTTTTAACTGTACAGTTAAAGAGAGACCATCTTAACATCAATATGTTTAGAAATCAAAGAATAAAAAATGATCAATTATCGAGGGTCACAAATAACATATATATTATATGGAATATTAAACCTCTCTCAAAAATTCAATGATTATTCACTTTTGAAAACAGAGGAACAAATCTGTCTGATATTTCCTGAAGAGATTTTTCCATCGAAAGAAATTAATTTTTTTCTTTAATTCAAAACAGCACGATTTCACAAATTATCCTCCTATTTCCCTCAAAAATTCGAATTGAATTCTTTGGCCTATTCTAGAACTTCCCAACTCTAATGAAGCTACCTTTTTTCACATTTTCAAGGAAGACAGCGATGGCATTCAATGTAAAGGTACGTTAAACTCAAGATTGATTCTACAAAGTCGACCATCCTTATGTAAGAATGTAAAGAAAGAACTACTTCGTCTGGAAAACCCAATTGACTATTCTCCCGAAGAATTCCTCACAAAGGGGGGACACTGATATAAGGAACTATTCAATCGAACTGCATGCATAGCAACTCTTTTGTAGGAATCAAAGGCGAAAGGATATTCGGCCATTCTACATATTGAATGACACACTTCTTCCTAATATGTTTCGACAATATTTCGACAAGTCTGTATATTCAATCTTTTGAGATGGAATTTGAGTGACGCTAAAATAAAGAGATGACTATTCTGCAAAATTTCTGTGTTATATCCAGAATACAGGCTCTCTATGAATTATTGTAGTCCCAACCATAAGGTAATAAATATAGATAGAGGGAGTAAACGCAATTTTTACATGTCCCCAACATGGTAAGATTATGTTGTCGGATTGTGATATATTTTCAAATCCACAATTTTACTTTATCATTAGAAATCTATATTATATTGAATGAAATATATCTATTTAAGTGATTCTAAATAGAATATGCAAATTTGAATATTTGGAACCCGATATTTTTTCTAATTGACGAATTTATAGTATGCAGAATATTCATTATTTTCTGTATCTATGTCCCTGCTGAAATCCAAGGTTTGGCAACTATTGCTCTCCTAATGTCATCCGTTGTTTCACGTCTTTTGGCTTGCTTGAAGTTTGTTTTCTGAATTTCTGATTTATTTAGGTATTTATTTCAATATATTTTGAGTTAATGTGAGACTTTGATTCACTATGGGACATAAGAAGTGCGTTCTTCGTGGAGAAACTCGCGAATTGAGTGAAATATCGTATCACTGATATGCTTTCATTTCCGCGCACTTGTCGAATTTGATAGTTCATGTTGGGGACAAATTTGCTTTCTGAAAATGACAAATGCTCTCTCTATCTATGTTTATTACTCTGAGGTTCCAACTATAGATATTGTTGGAGAAACAAACCTAGATTTCATAATACGCGTTAAATCATATGGTATCAGGAATCTAGTTCGTTACTCCCCCTCATCAAAAAGACAATTCTTTAGTCATGAAAGACAATCGCTATAGTATACATGTACTGCCGCTTATTTTTCTGCTTTTGTGTTCGCTTTTGTTTTACTATTGTAGTATTGTAATTTCGCTGAGACTAGTGAAAGTGCTGTGCTGCGGTGCACAATAGGAATTCAACTCTGGGTTACTACAGACTTGAGGAAGAATCCAATCATCCGCTATCGCACTTGAATATTTGGAACGACACCATCCAGGTAAGACTTCTGATACCATCGCTTTTTCAAATACAGTCCACCTTATCTCTATCAACTTAAGAGCAATCGTTTTCGCAAAAAGATATAAATCAAAGAATTTTCGATTTTCACCGAATTGACATCCGTGACAATTGTTTTATGTGGTGAAATTTCACTGTTATCTCACTTTGACTACCAACAACAGAAACTCAACATCGATTGCTACCGAGATTCATGCGGTGTTAAAGACAAAACGACAGTGAATTCAAAGTTTTTATAGACTTTTCTAAGCAAGTTCTCTGCGCTGCCTATCTGGTCTATTTTATCAGTTTGAACAATTAATTTCTTAACATCTCATGAAATGGATAGTAACCTCAATAGGCACTCAAGTTCTGGAGAGATTATGTGTTATCTAGAAATCGATATCCCTCTCCTGAAATTGAAATCAAACTGCTCGTGTAGAAGTGACGATAAGTAGGGAAGTTTAGGGAAGTTACTGGAACAATATAGTGTCAATGTAATCTTTGCTGATGGAATTTCATATGCGAATTCTTTTATAGCGGAATGATATCATACATTTTGAATAACTCATCCCTTAAGTCCGCACACAACTAACACTTAGAAAATTTTTGTTCTAAATAAGATCACTTTAAAAATAAAATAATCTTCTCTGTGAAATTTGCTCGAGTAAAATTATTAAGAATGGAAATTATGAAACATTAAGAATGTCATTGTGAATATTACTGTAGACATCGGTATAGTTGATAGCCTTTTAATAAGGAATAAGGGTTAAATGACCTCTGGTATAGTTGTTTTCGGACATTCCTGAATCATATTCGTTGATTCATGAACTAAAAACTATCCAAATTTCAAGATTGAAACAGATTCTGATTCCAGTTAACAAACACAAGGCAATCTTCAGATTTTGTTTTTTATAGGTCTAAAGACAGCATTAACTTCTCATATTTCATTTAATTTCTGGACTTTCAGTAAAATTTTGGTTCGGCATCGTAGGCTTACTTTAAAATTTTTGAAAATTTATTGTTATTTGTAATCATCTATCGTATGAACTATCAAAAATAAGTACACCTAAGGAACATTATGCCGATATGAAATTGATTTTTTATATTGATATTGAAGTTGTGGTAAAGGTATAATGAAAAATAGCATATAAGATACTTGTGTTTGAGCGCCTCTGAAGTACTTCAAACTGAAGGATTTTTCAATGAGAAGTTTTTTTTTTTTTTTTGGAATAGCCCGCTTTCTGAGCAGCTGTCACTTCTGAAGCTGTCATCTTTTGACATTTGACAAGAAAAAGCTACGCACTTACTGAAATTGGAAAGATATACGTTTCAAAAACACATGGGTACAAAAATGATGAAAATTTGCAGTTGAAGTTCGCAAAATTAAAGCACCTTCGGGTAGTCGTGAAGCACCTTATCGGTCGGCAAAAGTGAACCTGGTGAAAAAATTTGAGCTGTTGGGACAAGTTAATGATGTGAAGAATCGAAACTGTGTGCAATTGAGACTATTGCGGGTGTAAGTTATAGTGTTGACGAAATCCCAGGTTTCACGATTTCTCGTCGATCTGGAGAATAAGGTATTTCACACGACATATGGGTAATACCAATACCGCATTTACCGAATTTAGTTCAAGTCAAATCACAATATTTTTCGATTCGCTGTCGCCCCCTAGATTTTCTCTGGCTTTTCAAACTGGGCCACCTTTATATCATAAAAAATCAGACATTTCTGGATGAATCATGTCAAAGAATTGATACACTCCAAGGGCTGAACACTGGGTGATACTATTCATTTAATCCAACTGAAGACCCCCATTCCAAATAAGTTGGCCATGACAATGCCTTTTGGAATAATAATAAAGAATCTATCTGATATCAGACATTTTTCCATTAGGTCCAAACAACACGAAAACCAAATAATAGCTCTTTTCGTATTGTCACAACAGCAATAACACTAAATTTGATTAAGAGCTGTCCAAATTGAGGTACGCAGTCGTTTCATGAATATTCATCAACATTTGGAATTCAATTCTGGCGTTTTTGGGCAATTCTCTAATGAAGCGAACGTTTTTATTCTCATCCGAAATCGATTCTCGGTCGAATATGACGAAATAAGGGGAAAGAGGAAAAGAAACAAATTTTCTAATGGGTAATTTTCCTGATCGGTGAAAATTTGAATTGATATCTGAATAATTTCTATTCGATGAACCAAGAGTGGAAATCGTTTTCACCTTTATAGCGACGGCATTTTTCTATAGGAAAATTAATTGAGGTAAATTGTGTGTATGAAATGAAAACTCTGTGAGAAAATAAAACGAATAAATAAGACATAACAAACTTTCGACATATAAGATTGAAGTTTTCAGTTCAGTTTTTTTAGTTCACAATATACCGGTATTACAAATAAACTATTTTACATTAAGAAAAAACAAAAGAAAATTTTGAAAATTACCTGGACACTCATATCATTTCATCCCTCTGTATGGCAACCCCAACGTACAGTACACATTTCTTTAAAAGATCTTGGCCAGAGAATATTATACATATAATGAAATGTTACAGAATGTCAGAAAAAAAGGTTGAATGAAGGCAGCATAGCTCTTTGCTTATGAACGGTAGGTGAATTCAATATCTTATCAACTCAAATTAATTCTGGAATCAGACCACTCAATGGTTTTAACCCACCACTTCCAACAAGTTTTCTTCAGACTGAAACGAAAGCCGTACAGAAATTCATCAATAGCATTTCAAAGCTGAAGTCAGCTTTGGTCACTAGACCCCAATTCCTATTTATAATTTTTGAATGGATTTCCACCTCATGTGTTACAGAAGATGCCCAGAAAAGTAATAGCAGCGCTAATCAATGTAGCCAATGGAGAGATGAGAACAGAAAACTATCGAAAAAATATTGAAAACTGCAGAAGTGATTGTGTTCAATAAGTCAGAAAAGGATAAAGAAATCCCACAATAACTACAGATCAATAAGTCACTATCAGCACTTGGAAAAATAGTTGAGAGAATCATTGCAAGAAGGGTAAAACAAAAGCACTGAATCTGTTACCACTGGAGTAATTCGGAAAAAAAATATCATTCCACCGAACTGAAACTACTGACGCTTATCGAATATGGTACTGAAGGATTTCAGAACAAACAAGAGAGCCTTCGACTGAGTCTGGCAAGGAAGACTAGCCTATAAGATGAAGATGGTAGGCTGTAGTATCATCACCAGTAGTATACCAGCATCAACAAAGTGCAATAATAAGAAACTATCTATGACCAAATAGATCACGTAATATCAACCAATAGGCAAGTAGAGGCAGGAGAGTCCCAAGGGGTCAGTTCTAGGACCACTATTCTGAAACCTATGTACATCCCAAAAAAACCAAGAGATCTTTTAGCCTCTTATGCAGTCAGAAATATACGAACTGATGTCATATACAGAAGACTCCAAGAAGTACAACAAGAAAAAACATATTAAATACCCAGTAGATGAAATAATCTCAGCAATGAACAAACTCACCCATCTTAAATGAATAAAGAGCATAACGAACAAAAAACTAAACCGAGAATGATCAAGTTAATGACATCACCTCAACTAACATTTGGATCAACAGAATGGGGCTATGCAGTCCAAAGTTATTTCAAGAAGACACAAGATTTTTGAAAAAGCAAGTCAAATTTCAAAGGCAAGCTGAAAAGACTAGTTGCTCCAACCTTGTTGAAGATGTGATTAGGGTTTCAACCTATCATGAAAGTCCCAGAGATCAACTAGAAAAGAACAAAAATTGCGTATAACACAATTTCAAATATCAAAAAGGAGAGACTATATTTTTTGAGACGCCTTGTTCAGGAGTAGGAACTCAACGAATTTCGAATTAACTGGCTTAGTACCAACCGAATGCAATTTAAAAATGACTCCAACTTTTCGAGCATGAGTTACATAATCAAAGTTGAATTAAATTTGGTTTCAACAGGTTTGTGCCATACCCTATCAATAGAAACCATAAATTAGGCAAGAAACCGTCTTTCGAATGAATTATGCATGAAGTTCTAATCCCAGTCTGGGCATATTATTACCCATTGTTTCTCATAATATTGCTGGTTTATCTGTAAGGTATTCATGAAGAGACTTCCCTACAATCTCAGCCCAAACAACTCCCTCAAATTTCTACCAGAAAACGCAGGAAGAAGAAAAACCTTGCTCCTTTCAATCTGCGCGACTGTATCTTTCCTTGCAAATCTCTCCTCATTGTTACGAATATGGAAACGCCAACTGGTTATTATCATAAAAAACTGGTTGCTACTACCTCTTCAAAACAAACGACACTCGTCATATATGGTAAGAAAGCACAACCATGACCTTGAACTCAAACATTCCATATTCCTCGAAACGCAGTTTAAAAATAGAACGTTCTTCAAATGAAGGAGAAGTCGGCGTTGGCAATGAATGTTTTACGGATTAACTGCGTGTTTCAATATTTTTCTACGGTTCGAAGGGATCGACATATTCATGATGATATCTAGACTTCGTATAAAAACCCACATTGATGGAATTGGTTGGTAAAAAGTAAAGTCTGGTGTGGAGCAACGGTAAAGGTGTGCAACCGAGAGTGCTTGATCGGAGCTGCTCGGGTGTCTCCGTTGGAAGCCGGCTGATAGCCGGTGCATTGTCGGTTCTGGATTGCGAGAAAGACAGTCAGTGAGCGGCTTGTAACACGTTCGAATACATTTTGTGGCGAGCGTTACAAGTGCGCGTGCTAGGACTTTACGAAAGTTGGGTGCTTGTGCATTTCTTTGTAGGATAGAACTTTATGGGATTGGTTCGACTTATCACCTGATGTGAGTGTGCCAGATAAGATTTAGGTCGAAATAGGCCCTGGAAAAAGTTTTGGTCTTAGCTACACTTTTTGAAAAAAAACTATGTGTCGAGATGAGAACTTGAAATTTCGTATGCTAAAACTTGCAGATAATCATGTAGCCCGATCTTATGGAATCACTGACGATATTGTTGAAACAAAAAAGCGTGCTTCTATCGATATGAGTTTTTATGACTGGTTGAGACAATCAGTCTCTTCTAAATTAAAAAAAAAAACAACAGTGGTCTCATATATATAATAGTAAAAATGCCTTAAGAACTTCTTTTCATAATATATGAGTTACCTACTTGAAAACTCTGAAGAAATCACAAGGTAAATCTTGACTGAGTAGTTAGCAGACTGAGGGATTACTTCGATTAGATTCTGCAAATGTTCCCACACTAACATACCAATATTTTCTTGGTTGGACTTCTTGGATATAATCTTTGGATATGTTAGATGAACACTTATGGTCAGAATATTTGGTCATTACTTCCTTGAACAAACCAAGAAAATATGAGTAATGTAGACAATTGAAAACACACTGAATTCATATTCAGCCTCATTTGGAAACTCTACCTAAAAGTTAATTCAATAAAATTTGGTCTGAAAGTCTGTTTCTATCCTAGGTTAAAAATGGAACCACATTTGAAGGTGTTTGATTTGACTGCTACTAGAATGATAATAGTGCTAGATACCTAACACTAAAAATGTAAGTTCAATATTAAAGGTCAGCTGATAAGTCCTTCAATGCAAGAGTTTTGCACTTGAATCCTTCATTTATGTGTCATGATTATGATTTATTCTAATTGGGTGCATCAACAAACTTGAGCAATATTCAGATTTCATTTCGAATAAAAAGTTGCCTTGAAAATGAATGAAAGTATACAAGTATACATCAGAAAAAATTATCCTCAATCGAGGAAATAAAGAAAAACAAGCTTACTCATTTTTCTTGATTAATGTGGGATCGTTGAAACATTTCCTCTGGACGTAGCGATACTCCAATAATTGCAACACCATCATTCTCAATGTATTTGTCCATTAGCTTCGAAAGGTTCTTTTGAAGAAGCAGCTTAAGCTAAAGTAGCTAGGCATCAAGAAAGGCGCTACTCATGAACTAAAAATGGTTGTGGTGAAGAGGTTATCCACAGAGCTGTAGATAACCTTTGTCAATCAACAGTTTTATGCAAATTTTAAGGCTGCTAATCCATTCAGATCTATTCTATTTGGTGTTAATTCTATTATATACTTAAAAGCGATCTTTTAACAGAATGACATTGAGAAGAAATGTGTTCATATTGTATCTTTTGCTCTGGGAGTATATATAATAATATGATGGGCCCATATTACTCGGTATACTTCCAAATCGGTATCAAGCAATCTAAAGTATATCCTTCGAAATATACTATGTTGAAAAATTTCAGCTGTATGCATGAGCTGCATTATAAATACGCCTCGTTTCGATATTAAACACAACAGCACTCGCAACATAGATGAAATACTTCTGAGTTAGTGTGGAAAATCACCTCACCTGATTCGATGAAATGATGAACATTAAGATATCAGTACCAAAACATTTACAACCTCCTCAATTCGATTCCCAATAATTGAAGCTTGTTGACACCTCTATGAAGTATAGGATTCGATTTTGCTGAAGGCAGAAATTAATTAATGAATTGTGAAAAATTAAGAATTAATGCAATGTTCGAGAAATCATTATCATTAGATCAGAATCAGCTGAGGACACAGAACACCTGCTAGGGGGACATTTGACGCTTCACATGACTTCAATAGGCTTTTCTGATTGGTGACAACTAATGACAACTACTTTGAATCACCGTAACCTATCTAATGGGCAAGGTGATTGCTTTATTTATTGTTACATGTACCCCCACCAGCTGATCCAACTATAGAGTGCTGACAATACTCTATTGAGCTCAATAAATACGCACAAAATCTATCAGGGCTTTCTGAATAAATAATGAAGTACGGTAGATATCCCCTATTTGATTAATGGGCTCATGAGATCTATTATCAACAATTTGAGCTGTCATTTACCGGCTGGTGTTATTAACATCTTGAACTCTTTCCTTATTCGTTCTGATTAACACGTATGATCAATTATACCAACGTGTCAATGAATGTAACTTGGTCAGATCTAGCCCAGGATTCAGTGCATTTTCAACAACAAAATAAGAGGTTATTGACTATGACGAGGAAGGAGTAATTATAGCGGTCATACAAAGTTTCCATTTCTATCTTGAGAACTAATAATTTTCGTCTCGTAAGTTTCATTAGTATTGGAGGAGAATAGAGATTGTTCATTGTTTCATTATTGTTATACATCTATGGATTTTTCTCCTACAACCACCGATTTTTAAGGGGTTTTCAAATAATTTCTGTAAACAATAATCTTATTGTAGAATGACAATGTTTCAAATTCTCCAATGAAAAAAAAATGTTGGTAAATTTTCGTTTTTCGCAAAAAAATTGATGATATGTCCAATGTACAAAGCACTGATATATTTTCGAGATATTCGTGAAAAATACCTACAAAAATCATTATAAAAGAAGTAAAACCTTGACTTTGTGAAAAAAATAATCGACCGTCGTACAGTGCTGCCCTCTACTTAGATACTTCGTGAAGATAAAGAAGAATAAGTGAATGTACTTCCTACACCGTGCTAATTTTGGTCAATGCAGGAGCGCCAGAGGGGAAATGAATGGATACCTAATGTTTGACTGACACGCGGAAAACCACGTGGTGGTAATCCCTCTGAAGCCATAGGTTTCAACAGTTCAGAACTTATGAAAATTGGGAGAACCAGTGCTAGTTCATTAACCATTCAACAGCTTAATGATGAGTTACTTTATCTAAATTAGATAATTGCTTTCATAATACAATTTTTCAAAACTAGATATATTTTGATATTATCAGATATGAATTTTTTGAAATATTTGTTTGAGGTTTAATTCAACTATTTCGATTCGTTCGGATGCTGTGTAGATGCACTCGAACTATAAGGGTTCTAAAATTATCAGTTCTTTAAAGGGCCAAATTCGTTGAGAGGTTCCGATGTTATATCTATAGCTTAATTTATTTTTCCAATTATTCAGAGAATACATATCCGATCAAACTCAAAATTAGAAATCGTTTACAAAATAGCGAAACGAATATTCAAGGAAAATTTCGTAGTTTCAATAGAAGATGTTTGTAACATTTCGATAACACAAAATCTATCCTTTAGAGTTCACTGAAATGTGTATGAAATGTTATCCACAATTTCACCTGGGTAGGTTCCTTTGACACGGAGGAAAATAAACATGTTTTTCTGTACAAGTGCGTAAAAGCACTTGATATCACTTTAGTTCTTTTCTGATTTCTTTATTGTTCGTAATTTGAGCTTAGATGTCTTCATATTCATTGAGTTCAATTCTCAGATAAAAGCCTTTTAGTTGCATTAGAACAAACACCAGTTATTCGTTAGTTTGTTATAAAGTGAAAAACAAACTCGTCTAGACATAATAAAGTAACAAATTTTATTCATTTCAAATCGTTCAAGACCCTTTTATGTAATTTTCGATCGATACTCTTATGAACTGATGAAATTTACATTCTAGAACCGTCGTACAAGGAATATGCCGTAACAGCTCCAATGAGTCAAGTTATTCTCTATAAATTTGAACTTTGAACCCATTTCAAACAATACGATGAAACTTTAATGTATGTTCGGAATAACTGCCATGGAAGTTGTGCCCTGTTAATTGTGTTCTCACTTTATTTACTCGTTTAATTGGAGACGATGTAGACGTAGTCGAACAATTTCTTGGAAGGTATCAAATATTCGCAATGATTTGATTAACATACACTGGAAAAAATGCTTTTTCTTTATTCAGAGAGAATTTGTGCATTCTTTCAAATCTTTCCGTTGTATCAGGATACTATTTCATTCTGGATAAAAAAAATTAGATGACTATACTGAATATGAAACTTATTTACACTGGATACCTCTGGCTGAGTCATGGGTCTCTGAACGCGAGATATCAGAATTAAAGCTGACAGACGAATTCCATATTGACTCCACATTCTGACTGAATAGAACCGAAAGTGTAGTAGTTTACTACATCAATTCGATACCTATTTCTGAGAAAATATAATGAAACACCTATTCGAGGGGTGTCTATGTTTTTTTTTCTTCCAATGGTTACTAAGTTTCATTATTGAAAATAAAAAAATTTGACTCAAAAATCAATATCTGTTCCCCATTGAAACTCCTAGCTCCAGTCTAGGATTCATTTTTCATAGCAAAAATAAACGAGGGAACAAAAATTACTTTTTTCGGCAACCGTCCGGGAAGTGCTCACTTCCCGGACGCTTTTTCTCTGAGAAAGTAGCATTTCCCGGCCTAGTCCGGAAAGTACGTACTTCCCGGACTAGTCCGGAAAAGAATCATAGAATCCATAGCAACCGAGATAACGGCTGACAGTTCATATGAAATTAGTTGTCAAAAATTTGCATGTTTTTTTATCGCAATCGCAATAAAATATGGAAAGCAGCAGAGATAGTGTTATTCTACACGGTTGCCGAAAAAATATTGTACGCAACACGCCGGAAAATGTTTTTTTTTTGGACTCACAGACTTCCAGGACTCGCTTACGCTCGTCCTGGAATTTTTTCTATTCGTCCAAAAAAACCCTATTTTCCGGACTTGTTACGTAAATTACTATTTGGAAAACTCATTACCACATAAACAACAAATCAAATGTATTGTTACAATGGTAGTAAATATAATATTTACGGCTAACTCCTACCATGTTTAGTTTCGGAGTTATGAGCTAATAAAACATAGTGTAAATTTTGAAATATTTTTTCCTTGGAGCCAGAGGCGGTTGACCTAGTAGTTGAGGTCCTGTTTTCTGGTTCAGGAAGAGCATTCAACCCTTCCCTGTTTGATAAACGATTAACAGCGCTAAATCTCAACATTCTGATGTAGCGATGAAACACAATAACATTGTCTACAATGGAAACACATTGAACACACTTGCAAAAGCTCTTACTCAGATCCTTATGCCTTCAGAACCGAAATTACTCTATTACGCTTTTGGTCTTATTTTTACCACTTCCTTCTAGAGTTGCTATAGTTTCAGGGTGATATGTAGGAATGTAGGACTTGCCTCTTCATTTGCACATTTAGTTTTGTTAGATAAGCATTCGACTGGGATTGACAATTTACATTTCCTTTAATTTGTTTCTATAAGCTTTTTTCTATGTTTTCATTATCTTCGTGGTTTTCATATTCAGGTCATCTTTCAACTGTTGGATGCTCACATAAAATAGAACTTCTGTTGCATGCCTATTATTTCATTAAATACAATCCTTAAGATCTTCGAGTTTTTCACATTGTGTTTAATTTTCTGCATATATAGAACCGAGTATAGAACAGTCGGAATTAGCACTGTCTGCATTAATATTCCTAATTTCACTTTATAAAAAATCATTTGTTTGGGTTCATTGACCAGTCTAGGGAATTGCTTTGTTTTTATTTCAACCTACCATGAATATTTCTGATTTTTGGGAACAAAGTTATCGTGTATACGCCAGCTAGATGGCTGACATAATCGAATTTGAGGACGGATTCGACGTCAGTCAGTCGAAACCTATCGAACCCTATTCAGCCTAAAATCAACAAATCTCCTCCAACAGGCCCTTTTTTTTATACAACACCAATCCATTTTTATCCTCTCAAAACTCAAATCCTCCTTCTAACTTTTCAGTTTTCAACAAATAAAAACCTAACACAGAATTCATTCTGATTACTCAAATCTATTTCTAAAATTGTTTTGATCATTCGTAGGTTTCATTGTCTCTATTGAATCATTTCTGAATTAGATTTTACTGAAAACTAGCCTAAGCCTAAGAATTTTTGACAAGTGACGAGTATTACGTGATAGGCCTACTTTGAAGGCGATATGATAGCTTCGAATGAATAATGCATTTTTTTCACCGAGATCAAGGAGTTCCTCCTAACGGCGAGAAGGAAGGACGCCAAATCCGTTAAAATAAAGAAGAATATGGATAACACCAAATTCAAAGTAAGGTGCTCAAGATTCCTGTACACCTTAGGTATCACAGATAAGGAAAAGGCTGAAAAGCTTAAGCAGTCCCTTCCCCCAGGTCTCCAAGTGAAAGAAGTTAAATGATTAAAATGATTGTCCAATTCGTGTTATTTCATTGACAAAGAATCATCATTATTGCATTCTTATATCAACAAACTAATTTAGATAAATTTCTTTAGTCGTGCATGTGTCACTCACTACTATAAACATTTACGTGATGTTTCAATACTTCTCTTCAAATTTGGCAAAGTTGTCCTTATATCGAGGATTGTATGAAATATATTTCTCGAATATTCAGATAATCACTTCGTTGCATGCCTTCCAACCTCTCACGAAATTGCTATATTAACCGATATATTAACTGAAAATTGACGTATGACGTATGATGTGCCTGAGTGTTCCCTCTGACAAGTAGTAACGCTTTACCAATAAGGGAGTGCTCCACCACTTAGAAAATCTATGCCTCAACCAACCTCTAAAGTCTAAACTCTTCAAATACTGTCATTCAACTGAAACCTGGTGTTCAATTTCCGCACTAATTACTCTTACAAAGATTGGGCATCTGATTAAACTTTCGAGCTCAATGGTAATATATGAATTTTGTGAAGAAACGATTGAAAGTGAATCAGATTCAGTGGAATATAACGATTGACCAACTCTCAAAGACACAATCGTCTACTTATGTAATAATCTCGAGAAAGTATTGGTTGAAATGGCCAATTTGCATTCGTGGGATTGAAATACGGAGGTGGACTGATTTACGGATAGCTAAAAAAAAAAATCTGAACGGTGCCGAAAGAAAGTTAGAATTGTTATTTTTGGCTGCTATTAGTGGATTTGCGAATTTTAGCAATGACATTGAGAATAATAATAGTTTTTTTTGGCTTCGATAGGTATCAAATGATGTTTCGTCAAAGCTTTGACGTTTTGAAGGAAATTCAATCAAATTATTCACCCTTTTCGAAATCCATGCAACATTTAAATTTTTGCTGTCTGATCTTAAAGCTCTTTATGAATTTTTTCAATTAGACTTTCGGAACCTCAACTCAAAAGTTGAGATATTATAAGTGGCAAGGAAAGTAGAAAAACGTTGTGTGAATTTGGTAGCCTATTCATATATATTTTTTAACACCCAAACGATGAAATTACATAACCTGTAAATACGTTGTCATTGAATTATTTATTGTATAGGTTCATTAGGTACTCTAAAAACAGAAAACTGTTTGGCAACTAGGTTTGATTAGCTTATTAATATTGTAAAATCAAATATAGAATGAGAGTTCAATTACGATTGATTATATAGGTTTTAACGACCGTTTTGTGAATAAGTCAACATAATAGAATTCGATATCGATTATTCAATAGAATTTTTTCGTAATCAATCTCTTCACTTCTCTCTACTTCATATTATACCCCAGGAAAATCACTTTCTGATATAAATTTGCATCTTTTTGTATAAATAATTTGGACATGGCAGCAGGAGCTTTTTAGCGTTCGTTCGTTCTGACGCCTATTAAACCCTTTGAGACCAAAAAACTGTTTTTTGTTTTTTTTCTCAAAGGGTTTAACTGAGTTTAACTTATCGACAACAATTACGTGGTAACCATGTGTACCATGACGTAATTGTTGTCGGTTAGTTCATCTAGATGAGTGGCAATATTGATACGATCCTCCTGATATTCGGCATGAATATTCGAGTTATTATTTTGCATAGTCGGATTTTCTAGAACGGAAATTTCGAGGATTTGATTGTATGCAATGTTTTAATTTTCTATGGTTCTTGAGACGCACTCATAAAATTTCGCTGAATTTCCACATTATGGGATCTTTTATAACGGCAGGGTAGGTTTTTCGATATTCTGCTTGAATATTCTATGTTTCTGACGACGCTTTCAACACAAAATTATATATAAGCAAGTAGAAACCGATCAGATCTGTTGTCATGGGAGTATTTCCAATATTCTTCAACTCTGTTGGTTTTGTGGTTATGGAAATATTTGGTTAAACTGTTCAATATTGGTCTTGAAAATCATCTTTTTCTGGGTACGCAATCAACAGAATTTTGAAGTTTGAATTGATCTCATTACTTGACATATAAATGAAGAATTATCCAATGGAATAAGTAGTTTTAAAACTATCTGAAAAAAAAATTTCCTGAATTCTGTTACTTTGGGTTGGCCATCAAGAATTGAGAAAATTCTCAAGTATTAGAGAAAGGAGGGCTGGCTAGTTCCAACATTGGCCAAATTCTCTTCATATTGTTTTTGTTTCGTTCTGTGTGTTTTTGACGTGGGTTCATTTTTGTTACGAATATTGAATGAAGTTATCGGTTTTTATCGAAAATTGTGCATTATCAATTGTTGTTGCTCGAATTCGCGCTTTGTTGCACTGCCTGGTAAACAGGTTACGAGCCACCACTGTTCCATTCAGTGATCAATTTATTCTTCACAAATTTCAAGAATCTGAAAATTATTATTGAATCAAAATAAAAACTTAAATCCTTCAAATATCATGAATTTACATAGGCAAACTCACAAAATGAAAAGTTTTTTTCAAATTTAAGAACTTTTCTTCAATAAGTTGAGGCATTCTATCAGAAAGGGGATAAAATAAACCAATACAAGTGATGAGCAATGTTTTTCTTTCATCCTGTATCAATCAAGGATCTTCATCGACAGTCTCTATTCAATCCTACTTACTGCAGAGAATAGAGTCAGCACTCTACCATTAAACCTGCAGCTTCATGTCGGACAATATTTAACTCACTCCAATTAACCATTTTGCATGAACCTGACAACTACAAAGACCAGAACTTGTATTCTGTAAACTCCAGTTTCCTCCGGTTAGTTGTATATTCGAACGTTTGTCAAAATGAACCACTTGAGCTTTGTCGCTCCCGAAAACCCGGCAACCATGTCAGGCAAACATCCCCATTTCCTTATTAGAATCGTTTAATTCAAACAGGACACCACTAGGACCTATTCCGAATTGCGTGGAATGCCTTACATAGTAGGTATGCACATGTATGCAGTCGGAGAATTACCATCTTCTTGTGTTGATTTATTAATTATTATGCCAGGGACAATCCCTCATTCCTAATTGGGAAAATGGTAAACAGTGATTAGGTTAACCCATTAGGTAATTACGTTTGTAACATCCTCTCAACAGATTTAGTATCTGTTTGACGTGTCTGCATTCATTTTCGCGAAAGTAGAGCAAATTAATACACCATGGTTATTGTTTCTTGGTAGCACTGGTCTGATAGACACAAATATAGTGGATATCACGCATTATTTGAATTTTTGGTCCAAACCTCAATATTATGAAACAAAACAATAAAAAAAATTATCACTTTTTGATGAGAGTCCAGAATTACTTCTGCAAAAACAATGCACTATTTTAGATAAGAAATATTATAAATTCCTAGCTATTGTGTTATCCATGTCATGGTTCAGATTTCACAGCCCTGTTTCAATGACATACGTCAAACAGAACTGTCATTTGAAGCTTCAAATGGTTACTTGAAGATTAGCCATTTTACAATGAGTATTGAAATTGATACTGTCGACAGTAAGAAAATTGTGATAACGTTCTATAAAAATAATCTTCTGTATCTTATGACTCATCGTCTTTGGATTTTTCTTGTGGAATTATGTGATGGATCCTCAGCTAATGATGATCTGAAAATCAACATTCCTCAAGGTATTGGGGAGATATTTCCGGAAATGTATCGGAGAGCCTTTGATCGATAATCTGAAGGAATATGTGGATAGCACTCTACATGTAACATCCAGTAAGAGGCTGAGTTTTTATATAACTAGTCCAAGATCATGTGACTATTGTAAGATTCAGGTCTTAGTTCATTTGGTTATTAATTTTCTTGAATTTTAGTTTCAGGAATTGTATTTTTTCTTGTATTTTATATAATGAAAAATAATTTTTGGCATAAATTTGAAATATTATTTCGATTCAATTGAATATACAGAGTGTTTCCAAATTAGACGTGAACCTTGAAGGAAGTGTTAGTATCACTTATTTGCTGTCGATTGAGCAAAACGACAGCAATTGGGCCATACAAACACGTCCTCCAAGGATCACGTCTAATTTAGAAACAGCCTGTAAATATATCCGAATTCATTATATCAATTTAAAAGGTTATAGTATAAGATTTTCTAAATTCACTGAGAAATGTGATAAAAAGCTCAACAGTAGAATATACAGTTGTCCTTAAAGAGATAATCCGAGAAAAACTGAATGAGAATTTCATAGAAAACAAACTCAAAAACCTTCCATATCTATTAATGCAATAGTGCTGATTTACAAGTGTCACATCTCATTTTCATTTCCATGAAATTAATCAATCCCGGATTTCCTTCAGAATGAAACCATTCCCCTTCACTTCAATAAAAATGAATTTGTGATTCTGACATCATCATAAAAATTTGTGGCTGAAAAGACCCTCTAATATACATTCTGAAAAATATATCGTATCTCTTTACATTCGTCGAGCTCGCTATAGTGTGAAAAAAATTTGCGGTCTTCGTTTATCCGCACAAAAATGTGTATATAGCTCCCATCCAAGGATCTAAAGAAAAGGGGGTTCCGCTATTCTCCGCTCAGATGGATTGTGACAACAAAATATATTCAAAGCGCCTATTCGTTATGATAACGGTTCTGAATTTCCGAGTATTCTAGACAATAGTTTGGCAACCTCGTTTCCATTCGATTTATGTATGGACTGCTTAAAAAAAATCCACGTTTCATCCTTATTCGATTGTTTATTTTCTTGGGAGTGTTTTTTCTTTACGCAACACAATCAACCTTTCGCCCCTGGAATAGAATAAAAATATCCTTCTTTTAGGGAGCTTATTCGATGAATTTAAATTGGGCCAATATTGGAAGATGTTATTGTTATCGTTTTTCCCGGAATATCAGAGGAAATTTTCTTTTTTATTCATTTTCGGATTATATAAGATAATCTATAAAATGAAAACGTAATCGAAATCTATTTGTTATGGATACAAACAAGAATTACCATGATGGAAATTAGATAATTAAAATTGAGTACTCTGATATTTGACACAGTGGATATTCGATATGTCATTACTAAGAAACATGTTTCGATTGAAACAGTGATAGGCTCCATTGTGATACAAAGTATTACCAAACATTTGCAAATGTTTTTGCGGGGTGATTGTTTCAATCACAATGCACTGTTGTTACTATTATATTTTTGTTAGTAAACTGTTGCTTTTACGGGTACGCCATGAAGATTGAAAAAACTTCGCAATGAATCTTTCTTAGAATATATGATTTTTTAAAATCGTTCTGTAAAAATATTGAATAGGGGTTGTTCGACTCTCCCGTTCGAAAAATTACAACATAATTAAAAAGAAGTCATAGGTAGTTATTTCATTGGTGAAAAATGCGTACAACATGTCAATCGTTGAATTCTTCAGCAATTCGAAAAAGAAATTTTTGGAGTGTTTAACTTCCCAAGGAAAGGCTTACCACCTTTGGTTCACTTTAATTTTCGACAAGCATTCACCATTAATTATTTTCACAGTTATTTTATAATACTCTGTTCGATTATACTTTTCTATTTCACCATTTTGCTGTCTTGTTCCAGAGCGAACAGGGAGATGTCAATTTGCCCAAATGTGTAATTCCCGAATTTTTCAGCTGAGAATGGTTTCAAACAATGGAATTCGACTTTTTCGAAAAAAAAATGACTAAAATTCGTTCTTACTCAAATTTGAAAATCGGTTGAATTATCATTACAGTTCTTGACTTCATGCCAGTACTCTCTATTTTATTTATAGTAAGGGCCGGTTTTTTCACATGCGAACACGTAAAATTGTAAATAGATAAAACCCTCAATAAATTCATTTATTCGCTTATGACAAAACCGGCTCTTATAGTTTTTGATTTGTTACCTACAATGATTATATCGCAGATACCTTTCAAAGGTCGATTGTAAGAGTGGATAGACTTATTTTTGATGTATTTCTTGCATTCTGATTGAGGATAACGCTCTTATATTATCAACACGTTATTTCCAATTCGAAAATATTTTAAATTTGAGCTTCGAAAATCTCAATGGATTCGAATTTTTTGTCTGAGAAGATTCATTATTTTGGATTGACTCAAAAATAATACGACACAAATTTTACTATTTGTAGACAACGAAGCTTTGCAGTTTCGATTATTCAATCGACTAGCTTTGATAATGAGGAAGTTCCCCTATTTTTCATAATTTCGTCTGTATGCTGTTGAAAACTAGGTGTTCCTCATATTCTGTGGAAAAATTTCCAATTATCCTATTGAGCGAAGCAATTTTTCCAACTTATGAGGAGTAAAAAATATAAACCTGTTGAATTTTTTCATTTATACTAATAAAACAACAATAAATTCCAAAAGGTATAAGTTTCTTCAATAAGTAAAACTTCGATCATATTTACAATAATCATTTGACAGGCCACTTTTCAACTGATCCATCACATCTTTTCTCCATACAATAGAATAATTGAAGTAACGTTTGTCATGAGTAGAAATATGATAAACATTTTCTTATCCAATAAAATATGGGTGATTACAAGAATACTAGTTTTTATTGTTCTTTGTTTTTATGTTTTTAATGCCATATCTTTCTATATTATATCATCCCATCCCACTCCAAATCAGAAGAGGGTTGAATTAGCTCATCTATTTTCTCAAATTTGTAATTTTGATATTTGTGAAAGTAAAAATAGTATTTATCTACTCCTATTGAATTATATATTTCTTATTCAACAGCTTTTGAGTAATTAATAGCATCTATTAACAAACAGCGTGAGTTATAATAACTCACTGTAATAAATCGGAAAATATGGATCTGTGCTTCTATACTTCTCTGCTTCTATTCGATTGGCCTAAAGGGAACATTCCATTATTGTTATTGAGGGGAGGAATGTCCGAAGGAATGTCACTTTTGACGTTTTCAAATTAAGTTGATATCTAATTATTTTGAATGATTTGCTGAAAACGATTAATGCAGATAGTGAAGATGAAATATTATATAGGTATACATTTCCAAAATACAAACAACTAATGTTACCATATAGAATTAATTGTCCGAAAATATATAAAGGAGTTTGAAAAAATTTTCAAGATTGGTGTAGCAGTAAGATCATTAAGTCATCGTTTAAAGGGAATATTTTTCGGTATATTTTAATGCATTTTTATAGGCAACTATTAAGGTTTTTCAATAAAGTTCTATGTCTGTACTCAGTACTGGATTCGAGCTAGCCGAAGCTAGTTCGATTGTGATTGGTGGCACTAAGTTTCCATCTCTCTTGTACGGGATCGAGAACATATGTTTATTTCCAGTTCTTTCTGTCTATATTCTAAGTCTGCATTTTTTTCTTAGTATTTATTGATATAGTCGTAGATAAAGTATAGTATTCAACTTGCGGTAATGGTCATAACTCACTCGATAAATTACAGCACTCGCCTGCGGCTCGTGCAGCGAACGTGAGTTATGACCTACATTACCGCTCGTAGAATATTATAGTATTTCCAAAGTATTTTTTTTTATTTAAGTTGAATTAGTATTTTTCCATAAAGGAGCAAGTAAATATTACAGAATATTTTTTCAACGTCCCCTCGATTGAACATCAAACTAGATGTCAATGTTAGAATAGAGAGATCTGACAAATATCTGAACAATCCAATCTCATCCATAATGCACTTCGATTACGAACACTGTTATCGAAATTGAAAAATTATCCATCAACCGAGGGCCAATTTCCCGTCTGGGTGTTATTGCACTCATCAGTGTCAAAACATGAAGTTATAAGATAAGGTTTATACGGCAATTACAAAACCCATCAACGGAGCCCCCAATAAATTCAATCGACGTCATTGATTTATCAAAACGTCCGGGTTTGTTGGACTGTCCTGAGCGGGATAGACTCGGTAAATCAACCCCGTAAATCAATCATCAGCCGCCATTCTGGATATGTTCGTATATTCTTTACAATCGAATTTTGCAACTAGCTGGCTGATAATGAGATTTACGATGTTCAAGAGCTGAGGGTAATTGGATTTTTTGGGAAAGTTGATCACGGTCTAGGTGGACGGTATAGTGAGGCAATTATAAAATGTCAACTCAAGGGATCATCTAGTGTTATTTAAATTGAAATGAAAAAATTTATGGATATATCAATGCTGCTTGGTGTCCAAATCTGATTTTTTACAAACAATAAATTTTTTCTCTGATTGACAGCAAAGTATTACTTTTTCTGCCTAGGCAGCAAAGTATAGCTACCTTATTGCCTAGACTGCAAAGCGATTATTTTCAATGCGAATAAAACATTCGACATTTTCTGACAACCAATTTTTTTTGCCACTTTTCTTATTTCTGGAGTCGCTATCACTGTCCATAATATAAAAATATCCGATATTTTTCCAGAAAACTGTCAGATATTTTATCAATTGTCAAACTATAATTATCATGGACATATACATTTCCTTAGCAATTTACCATTTCAACAATTGCGATTTCTATCAAATTTTGTCTTAATTTAACAATACAAGCGAACTAAATAGATTGTGGCAATTATAATAATTTGCAAATACAATATCCTACATGTATCATTATCTGATGTCAAATGATAATGCTCCCAGTTGCAAATACTGCGGTACTCGTCAAACAGTACAGTGCATCCCATTTTGGGTGAGACAGCCAGGTTTCTCGCTTGTTACTCAAGATAGAGCCTTGCGGTTTTCACGTTCCTGTCCTACTTTTTCGTGAAACTCAAGTTGGTCTAATCAGATTCTGCATAACTGTTTCCGTTCAAAAGATACAGGGTGATTTTGGAAATTGATACTTTTCGGACCCCTTCCTTATCTCCGAAGTTATTAGAAATAATGCTGAGGTAAAAACTACTTCTGAATCAGAATTCTGCGTAGAATCCAGTGGCGTACTCAATTTTTTTTTCGGGATATGGTTTTGAAGATTCAACACAAACTCATGTTTTTTTTAATGGAACACCATGTGTATCATTACTTCGTTGAATTCGTTATTTTTTTCCCTTCAAAATGATACATGACACTATGTAGGTAGGATGTTCAGAAATGTTAAAAAAACACTAAAACATCAAATAATGATGATTTTTTGTTAATGGGCAATGGATTTCCCATAGAAAAGAAGAATCAATAATGATAACAATAATTTATAGCGATGACAGCTAGATCAGATTGGTTTTTTCCCTCCAATGCCTACTTGATAAAACAATGCTCCCAAATGCATAGTAGCCATAATAACAACAAGGATGTTTGTGTCATCAATGACCTACTACTTTTAAAAATCGAAAGTAATAATCCTCTTATTGAAACATAAAAAATTCATGGCCCATTTACAAAAAATCATCATTATTTGACGTTTTAGTGTTTTTTTAATATTTCTGAACATCCTACCTACATAGTATCATATATCATTTTGAAGGGAAAAAAATAACGAATTCAACGAAGTAATGATATATAGGGTGTTCCATTAAAAAAAATATAGGTTTGTGTTGAGTCTTCAAAACCATACCCCGAAAAAAAATATTGAGTACGCCACTGTATTCTACGCAGAATTCTGATTCAGACGTAGTTTTTACCTCAGCATTATTTCTAATAACTTCGGAGATAAAGAAGGGGACGGAAAAGTATCAATTTCCAAAATCACCCTGTATCTTTTGAACGGAAACAGTTATGCACAATCTGATTAGACCAACTTGAGTTTCACGAAAAAGTAGGACAGGAACGTGAAAACCGCAAGGCTCTATCTTAAATAACAAGCGAGAAACCTGGCTGTCTCACCCAAAATGGGATGCACTGTACAGCACATTATAGTACACTGCCCCCAATACGAAGATGCTCGTCGTAGATGTGGACTGAAGGATAACCTGAAGGACAATCTTAGCTCACACGATGCAGTCGAAAATACATCTAATTTGCTGAATGTTATCCAAATAGTCAGATTATAAGAATGCTGTGAAATTGAAATTACATATTAATATGATAAAGGGATTGTAACAGTCCCTCGTGTCAATGACCATAAGTATTGAGACACGTGAATTAAATATATAAATAATGTATCATTATAAACAATCGAAGAAAAAATTATAAGTTTAACTAGGTAGTCAATCTACTCTGTTGAATTCCTAGCCCCACTACGCTCGGCTAAGATCAGCCGCTGCAGTCAATCTACTATACCTACTTTGTTGCCTAGTAAACCAAATAACTATTTCGATAATTTGTATACCTATATCCAAAAAGTTTCAGCAGAGTATCTGGCGGATATTTTAGAGGTATTGAGTCTTTCTATTGAATGAGTGATATTAAAACCTCCTAATCGTTTTCACAATGGAAGTGAAAAGATTAAATTGGAAAACTATTTTCTGAAGAGTATTACTTAAATCCTAATCTATTTTGCTTGATTCGCTCGGGAAGAACAAGGTCAAATTTGAATCTTTCTCTTGTTTCAAATTAAATTAGGTTGAAAAATAGTTTTCTTGTAAGGAGAGAAATCCTTCGTTAATTTAATTATCCTGAAATAATTGCTGAAAAGAAAATGTTTCTCTCCTAATAGCACTCTAAGCTGAAATAACTATTAATTTGTCTAGACTTTTTTTGTTCCTTCATTTTCGTTTTCTTTTCAGTGATCTAGGATTCTGCAGATCAGTGTTATCGTACGAATTTTCGATATAAATTATGTGTCTTTATATGACGGGAAACACCCAAAGCACACAAATTAAAATTTCTTGGCGTATTTTTGCTTGTGATTTTTGCTCGGAAAAAGCAGTTTTTCATTCGAAAGAATTTGTTTGATATTTGTTGCATTATACATTATAATGCAATTGAAAAAAAATCATATCTGAAATGGGACATCAAAATTATTCTTCAATATATTTTCAGAATAGTTATTTATAATACAAGTGCAGAAGGCATTGATATTCTTCCACGAGTTCAAAATTCAAAAACGAGCCACGAAGTGGCGAGTTTTGGAATGAACGAGTGGTAGAATGAGCCTTCTGTACGAGTATTATACATTATTTTCTCTAATTCATTGCATTTTCATTGAAATTAATGAAATATTTCCATAAATATATTTTAGTGATTTTTGCATTGAAAAATGTTGGTTGGCAGAACTGATTTCTTTAAGTCAAATTGATGAATTGACAGATAAAGCCGTGGCGGAAAGTTTGGAGTACCAACATAGAATAATAAAATATAACCATGAAAACTGTGCGTTTCTGATATATTCTCGCACGATTTTGTTCTACAAGATGTGGAAGAATGAACGGAATAACCAAAGAATTAGAGAAATAAATGTCTGGAATTACTTGAATTTCAAAAAGTGATCAGGTTACCTTAAAGTGGTAGTCAATGGCTGCATTGCACTTAGATTTGATAATTTTTTTATGAAATCATTCATAATTCATCAATTTGAATTATTTCCATTTTTATATAGGTACTTGAAAAATAGTTTTACCACAGGCGACCTTTGAATTCCAGTTATTCGAAAGTAATATCTGAGCATGTGATCCTATCCTAAGCAGATGACCTCGGTAGAAGGAATTTCACCCTGTGCAATAATTCTATGCGTTCCAGATAATGGCATCTCGATGTAAACATCCATTATCATTCTGCTACATGAAAGTTACTGCCATTGTTTATGGGCTTTCTGTTCTTATGGCAAACACGAAATGGAATCTTCCTCGAAGAACCAATGTGAGTTTAGTTTGAACAGCGAAATTACATGCGCTGCTTTCATCAATTTATAAGAGTGATAACTGTAGATATATTATACTGTAAAATGCCAGTATTGATGTCACTCATCACAGCAGTGATTCAAAAGTTGTCGTGAAGAATATTCCTCAGCTTTCCTGTTGTAAGCATCTACAATTTTGAATCAACCAGATTCAAACCTCTTGGCAAAATCATAGGATGTTTTGACGACCATCTTCGATTTTGAAACTCAGTTATGACTGACTGTCCTAGTGCAATGAATTTCGTAAATCATATGGACACAAAGTCGTTCATATGGTTCACCGATGGATCAAAATCAAAAAGAGGTACTGGTATTGGGATATATGGACCTAAACTGAGGATCTCTAAAGCCCTGGGAAGTGAGCCCTCTATTTTGCAGTCCGAGATACTGGCTGTTTACGAACGCACTCAGGAGGGTTTCAAAATGAACCTCAAGGTTCGCATGTCTACATCACCAAGGACAGCCAGATCACGCTGAGATTCCTGGAATCGTACTACCAGGGGTCTCTGTTGATATGGAAGTGCCGTAACACCATAAACCAACTGGCCAGAGGCAATAAAGTGACTCTTCTATGGGTACCAGGGCACTGGGGTGTTGAAAGAAACGAAAAAAGCCTATGCAAAAAGTGCATCAAGGTTAACACCTGCTGGACCTGAGCCTTTCCGTGGGCTAGGAAAACAGGATAACTCACTGGACAAACACTCCTAGACTTACTCAGGCCAAGAAACTCATTATGAGTTCACCTACATGTGACAGAAAGCTCTTGAAGCTGGCACCAGCTGAGCTTCGGATGATGGTGGGACTGCTGACGGGGCACTGTCGGTACAAACATAATTTGTACCGTATCGGAAAGTCAGCAGATGAGATTTGCAGGCTCTGTGGATCAGAAGCAGAAACAGCTGAACACATGGTATGCAAGTGTCCAGAGCAGGCTGGCCTAAGAACCATTCATATGGTGAAGCCGGTCCTGGATACCCTTGAGGTAACGGCCAAGGCCCCTTAGGAGGTTGTCAGTTTTATCAACGTCATTGACGACCTCCTTAGGTTTCCGTGAATGAGTAGGGTAGAGAGCAAAAGATCTACATGGTAGCAGTTCCCGGAAGGCTTACCGAACCACAACGACCCTAGTTCGAATAAAAAAAGCATCTACGAGGTAGGGAAAAAGTCCTATCCTTCTCATCAAAACTATTATCGCTCAAGCGGTCGGAAGCACCACTGATATTCAACATAACGAAATTTTTTCGGTCACTTCCGATGCGTTTTTCCTTTTCAAGTAGTAACAAATTAAAATATGGCCAATTTATCCCTTTGAGGCCTCTATACTCGAGTTACTCGACGCACGATAATCCACGACTACATCGATCAAGAGCAATACTATCAGAGAAGCATTTATAGTATACGCTCACGAAAATAATTCTTCCCCAATCTGATTTATCATTCATATCAATATTATGCATATAATATATCTGAATATTATTATTATTTATTGTTTAAAGCGTTACATATGGAATATCATTGGAGATCTCAGTTTTTCTGACAGGATCATTTTATTTTCGCATCTTTCAATTCATACTTGCGCCCCAATTCAATTGAACAGATTATTCGATCTAATTCTCATATAGTAGATTCCACGAAAATAAGAACACATATTTTTCTATCGCGCACAATTGGATCAATGATCTCGATTGAAATACGTGACCCGTCAGCCTATAAGTCTAAACCCCTGGCTGTTTTGCTGGCCTTTTAAGGAAACCAATAGTCTGAGCACCATGCAGTCGTAAAATTGCATCGGAACCTGTTGGTCGTCGGTATTATTATTAATGAGTTACGAATTCAATGATTTTACACTGGTCAAACAATCAATAGGTTCAGTGAAGAATTGAATCTAACGCCTATGTAAACTGTCGCGTTGAAATACAAATATCAAATATATTTTTCAAATATCAAATATATTTTCAACCAATAGTCTGTACAAAATTTTATAATTATAATAAACTAAATTAGAAAATACAGGGTTAGAACTATTTAGAGGGGCCCTACAGGGATATTGAGAGCCGTTCGAGACACAGGGTGGCTTAAATTACAAAAAAGTTGCGTTATTTAGGGATCAGTGTATTGCTGTTGACAGATCCAAACTATCTCCAATGGTTCTCGAGATATCTCTGTATAACTCATTTGTTGCTGGAGATAACTTCACGAAATTCGGTTTGTAGCCATTTTCCAATATACAGATTCTAATGGTATCGTCAGATTTTTTCTGTTTTCCATTGTTTCAGTGACGTGATAGTCATTTTTTTTTCTTATGGTTTCGATTATCGTTTTTTTCGGGATATCTTGAGAACCATTGGTGATATTCTGGATCTTGTAACACCAATACACTAATCCCTAAATAACGCAACTTTTTTGTAAATTAAGCCACCCTGTATCTCTAACAGTTTTCGATATATCTGCAGTGCCCCTCTAAATAGTTCTAACCCTGTATATCTACCTAAGCTTATTTCAATGACTGTTTAGTGATTCAAATCCAAAATAACATTTCACCCGGTCGAAAAAGTGATAACCCATTTTTTCTTGAAAATATACTTTATTCGTCAACAGCAACCTTTTTTTCTTCAATAAGATTTTTCTTCGTTATCGAAATAGGCTGCAACCTCAGCAATCACTTTTTCATTAGAGCCAAATTTTTGGTCCTGATGAAGCATTCTTTTGTGGTCTGTAAAAAGATGAATATCCACAGTGCACCAATAGTGATATAATTAACACCAGAAGCAGAGTAAGAAAAAATGAAGTTATTCAATTACTTGATTTTCTCTTACTCTGTTTCTGGTCTTAATTAACTCTTCCCTTTGCGATCAAATTCGACTGAGATCTTTCCCGAAGTAAACCCAAGCAAAATAGGATGATATCAGAGAACGATTATTCAATACGCTCACCGAATCAATTATAAACATCTTATGCATATGGAACCAGCTGCGCAAGAAACGAATTCAGTTGCATAGGAGAGCCGTTCCTACGGAACCCTAATGAAAGCCGCCGAGCTCTTTTGCCGTTAGACAAAGTGAACATCCAACACACACAAATGATTGTTTTATCTGAGCGTGAAACTCTGCTGTTTCTAAAACTAATTGAATTGATGCCTCTGTGACTGCAACAAGACCTGTTCAGACTTGAACACATCAAAGGCATCGCGCCGAGATAGTCGGAAAACAAGACAGTCGGTGGAGATACTCGTAAAACACATGATTGGTTTTATTTGGGAAGAACCTTGAAATTGTCAGTCTAAATAGTTCTAACCCATTATATCTACCTAAGCTTATTTCAATGACTGTTTTAGTGATTCAAATCTAAAATAACATTACACCCGGCCGAAAAAGTGGTAACCCATTTTTTTCTCAAAAATATACTTTATTCGTCCACATAGCAACCTTCAAGAGTGTTTTATGAACTTCAATGCTCTAATTTTTCAATTTTGTTTTGCAATAAGATTTTTCTTCGAAATAGGCTTCAACCTCAGCAATCACTTTTTCATTAGAGCCAAATTTTTGGTCCTGATGGAGCATTCTTTTGTGGTCTGTAAAAAGATGAGTATCCACAGTGCACCAAAAGTGATATAATTGCGAATTGTATAACTTGATTTTCTCTTACTCTGCTTCTGGTGTTGATTAACTCTTCCCTTTGCGATCGAATTCGACTGAGATCTTTCCCGAAGTGAACCAAAGCAAAATAGGATGATATCAGAGAACGATTATTCAATACGCTCACCGAATCAATTATAAACATCTTATGCATATGGAACCAGCTGCGCAAGAAACGAATTCAGTTGCATATACGAGAGCCGTTCCTACGGAACCCTAATGAAAGCCGCCGAGCTCTTTTGCCGTTAGACAAAGTGAACATCCAACACACACAAATGATTGTTTTATCTGAGCGTGAAACTCTGCTGTTTCTAAAACTAATTGAATTGATGCCTCTGCGACTGCATAACTGAACAAGACCTGTTCAGACTTGAGCACATCAAAGGCATCGCGCCGAGATAGTCGGAAAACAAGACAGTCGGTGGAGATACTCGTAAAACAGATGATTGGTTTTATTTGGGACGAACCTTGAAATTGTCAGTCGTTGAATGTTGAGGAAAAAGCGGGCCTATTTAGAATTCACGGTCTGCATTCCCCTGGAGCATTCGGATTCTTTCCAAGTTAGAAATAGCTAATCGAGACATGGGGTCGTTATTACGAAATGTCTTTGTTGCTTCAAGCTACGAATTTAATCGGAGTTTTATTAACTTCAGGATATAGATCGAAAACCTTCTATTTTGTGAATATTTTCCTCCTGTCAAAAATTCTATGTATATGGAGAACAATTATCGAAAATTACAGCGATAATTGCATTGTAGGAAGCGAAACTGCACTGCGATAATTGTTCTGTTCATAGATGCATAGTTTCTATGCATCTTACACAGATCGAATCTATGGCAATTCCATTCTACATCAGTTTGACAAGTGATGTAACAGTTTATTCGGGAAATATTCCTCCGAATTACACTCGTGCATCAAAATGACCGGATAATTTCGCATTCCAGCGTGTTTTCTTTGAAAAACTGCATTCGGTCATTTTCATTTTTGGAGAAAGAGCCCGACACCGAAGGTGGAGGGCATATGAGCTCATGCAGTTTTTATGACAACACGCTGTCATGCAAAATTATCGGTAATTTTGATGCACTTGTGCAAATACTTACGATAATTGCATTGTGGGAAGCGAAACTGCACTGCGATAATTGTTCTGTTCATAGATGCTTAGTTTCTATGCATCTTACACAGTTCGAATCTATGGCAATTCCATTCTAAATCAGTTTGACAGGTAATGTAACAGTTTATTCGGGAAATATTCCCCCGAATTACACTCGTGCATCAAAATTACCGGATAATTTCGCATTCCAGCGTGTTTTCTTTGAAAAACTGCATTCGGTCATTTTCATTTTTGGAGAAAGAGCCCTCCACCTTCGGTGTCGGGCTCTTTCTCCAAAAATGAAAATGAACTCATGCAGTTTTTATGACAACACGCTGTCATGCAAAATTATCGGTAATTTTGATGCACTTGTGCAATTACTTACGATAATTGCATTGTGGGAAGCGAAACTGCACTGCGATAATTGTTCTGTTCATAGATGCATAGTTCCTATGCATCTTACACAGATCGAATCTATGGCAATTCCATTCTACATCAGTTTGACAAGTGATGTAATAGTTTATTCGGGAAATATTCCCCCGAATTACACTCGTGCATCAAAATGACCGGATAATTTCGCATTCCAGCGTTTTTTCTTTGAAAAACTGCATTCGGTCATTTTCATTTTTGGAGAAAGAGCCCTCCACCTTCGGTGTCGGGCTCTTTCTCCAAAAATGAAAATGAACTCATGCAGTTTTTATGACAACACGCTGTCATGCAAAATTATCGGTAATTTTGATGCACTTGTGCAATTACTTACGAAAACAGTGAGAAGGCTTCGAACCTTGATTGAAAGCTTGTTGGAAAACATTTCTGCCAGGCGCGCAGATGGCACCGGCAGTTTTATATCACTTTTTTCTTTCGTTAGATTCAAAAGATACGTTTTAAAATTTCTAAGATAAAGTGAATTCTGGATCGAGAAGCTGCTTAAAAAATCAATGAAAATGAGGTGCGTGTATTGATGAAACAATTTTTTCATGGAAAAAAGCTGGATTTTGGGTGTATACATAGCCGTACAAATCTGCTCAGTGGCTGTTTGCAGATTTCAAAAGAATACTGCGGCTAAAGAAATTTTGCTCTATTGGTTTAATGACTGTTGAGGTTGAAACCTATTTCGAAAGCAAAGAAGAATGTATCTACAGAAAGGAAATTTTAAGAAAAAATGTTTTTTTTCTGCTAGTCCCGCGACTTGTTGAATGAGGTATTATTTGCTTGAAATTGGAAATGAAATTTATTTGGAAAGCACTGTCGTGGATTCCAGATTTGTTATTTAAATATTCCATGAAAATTTCAAGTATTATTTTCCTTCATATATCAGGAGTTTTATAACAAAAAATCCGCTAATTCAGATGCTCATCTAACAGTCATCTTCCGTCATTAGTCTTGAGCAACTCATAATTTTACTGTAGCCTAACATTGTGAAATTCATTGGGTTATAAAGTAAATATTAGCGATTTATTCATTGAATAACCTCCATATCTTTGTTGGCACGGTGACATATTTTGGTAAAATAATGCATATACTTTTTGGGGGTAGTTCGTTGATGCAGAATCAACGGTCGTGAGCCTATCGGCTTAAACTATATGTATGCCGTGACAACTAACTCTTGAGAAAGTTCAAGATACAACTGGTGCATTTAAAATTCAAAGAGACCAGCCTTCATATATTTTAAGGATGCTGTCAGTACTTCATTTGATTTCTGCATGAAATTCTTTAAAATATGATCATTTAATTATATGGCGCACCCTGCACAATGAAAAGTTTTTCGTATTGGTTTCCATGGAAATATGAACATTAATTTCGAATTGCGCCACCTATGGAAATAAAAGGAAGTAAGGGCAATACCAATTTCGAGTTGCCAGTGAAATTTGACATTTTATTGACCAATAAATCCCATTACTGAATCCAATTATATAGATAGTAAATGAATTAACTGAAGTCAGGAATTAAATTCAGCTACCCCAGTTTTTTGTTTAAAACTGTCAAGAAATAATGAATTCTTCCATTAAGTCCTGATTGTAACGAACAATACAGTAAAATAAATGAACTACTGAATTTTTCAGTTACTTATGCCAAAAAGGGTTCTTCTCGAAAACACACGAGAAAAAATATTATACCCGGAGTCGAAGCTGAAAAACTTTTAATGAAAGTAAATAGGTTGAAAAGTTCATTTCGCGCTTGAAAGAGCAGGTTAGATATTTTTCTTCCGTAGCATCATGTCTTACTTTGTTCGGGGCGTTTCTCCTTCCTGCTTTCGTTTACGATAGGACAAGAAAAATAGGATAATTTGAGTTAATTAGTTCATTTTCCTCGGATGGTGTCACCCTTTATGATATTTTTTCGTGATAAACTAAAGGAAATATTTTTGGATGCTAGGTTTAATTATGAGAGTGGAATTCTGAACAGAATCAGACGGATTTATTTAATTACACCCTTTGTCTTGAGAACTATTGAGATTTGAAAGTTATAGTTGAAGCACTTTAGTTAAAAATTCACGATAAGCCGAGAGATATGATTTATCAATTTGTATTCCTAAAATATTAAAAAAGTAACATTTTTCTAATTAATCAAATCAGCTCCTGAAAAAATATTTCTTCAGGCCAATTGAAAAGTCCATGGTCTACAATAGTAAAACACATTTTTTTGGCAAAATTCGATTTTATTTTTCAACATAGTTGCCTTCAAGGAAGATACAGCGATTAAAGTGATGTTCCAACTTTTCGATACCATTTTTGTAGTACGATTTGTCTTTCGTTTTAAAATAGTCCACAGTTTTATCGATTACTTCTTCATTGCTGCTAAATCTTGTTCTAGCAAGCTTTCTTTTGAGGTCTGAGAACAGGAAAAAGTCGATGAGGGCCAGATCTGGCGGATACGGCGAATGCCGAAGCAATTCGAAGCCCAATTAATCCAATTTTGCCATTGTTTTCATAGATTTGTGACACGACGCATTGTCGTGATTAAACCGCACTTTTTTTAAATGGGGCCGTTTTTTAACGATTTAATCCTTTAAACGATCCAATAATGCTATCTAATTATCGCTGTTGATGGTCTGGCCCTTTTGGAGGTAATCTATGAATGTTATACTTTGCGCATCCCAGAATACTGATGCCATAACCTTGGCAGCTGACTGTTGTGCTTTTCTTCGCTTTGGATTCGGTTCATCGTGTGCAGTCCACTCAGCTGACTGTCGATTGGACTTTGAAGTGAAATGATGGAGCCATATTTCATCCATTGTCAGATATCGACGAAACTATTCAGGTTGATTGGACTTAAACAGCTTCAAACTCAGAATCATTAGCACGTTGTTGCTTTTGATCGATTTCTTCTCATAGCATAGCACCTTCCATTCACATAATATTCGAGAAATTTGGCATAGATAATAAAAGCTTCCACATTGTGATATACTAATTTTGCAATACTACAGGGTGTTATTTTTTCTACCTTTTTTTCTGGAATAATGGAATTAACTTTCAGTAGGTCCACTGCCATCTGGTTAATAGAATCCGAGATATCGAAATATTGTTATTATGAAATTGTGCGATCCTGAATCTTTGAATTCTTCAACACATTTCGTTAGAAAGTTACAATGAACAAACCAGCCGCTAGGGTAAAAAGAATAGATTTTAAACTCGAATTCTTCAAATTGAATCGAACCCAATCGTTTGAGACCACTCTCGGCTCAACATTCGAGATAGCCATTACTTTTTATGAATTCAACTGTGAACCGGAAATCTATATTCAATTAATGAATAGGTCGCTTCATTATAAGTATATTATAGCTGACTGAAATATCCAGATCCATTTAGGTTTCTGTAAAATCTGAATCCCGGAAAATTGGACATAACATGTGCTACTATAATTTAATATGTATTCACCAACAGTTAATTGCATTATTGGTTGATAGTGTTGAAATTTGTGGTGTTCGAAACAGATTGAGTACAGCTTATGCTATTTATTTCCATTCTATTGATCGTTCTGTCTGCTGTGACTTGTTCCACAATTAATTGCCAATAATTCAACAGACATTGATGAACGAAATCGTCAGACTTATATTGATATTTTTGCTCTCTCGTTCCAGGGGAATATTTTGCCCAAATATTTTCGATTTCCTGATTGATTTTCGGCTCTCTGATGAACAATTCAAATTCGAAATCGATTATATCTGTCTGTTCGGGCGCTGTGTACTCTCTAGATAAGGAAATATCTGGTCAAGATCATGAGTTCCGTCTGAATTAATGATTTTCCACACCATTATACATATTCCTTTTCATGTAATGAGAATATGTGTAATTAGCTCAATTTCATTTGGAGTTTCATAATTATTTTATTAACTCTGTTTGAGTATCTGGCCATTTCACATGAAGAAGAAAACGATTTCAGGAGCTTTTGAGAGCTCTTTCATTCATGCGCCAATTGCATCTTCGGAGATCTGAATGTATACAGTTCTGTGGTCTCCGAGGGGGCCATTGTTACAAAAATGGGCATATCGATGACAGCATATAGTATATTACATCTATTTATTAGTTTATAAGCGAAAATTGTGATTTACAATAAGAAAAAATATTTATGTACCCACTTGTGATCTTCAAAGAAGAAATATTGCCATCACTGACGAGCCCACAGAAACTACAAATTGGGCTGAAAAAAATTCCAAACAATAAGGAAGGAATTACTTTCTATGCAATCCAATCTTTGTTTCTTGGAATCGTTCACCACCTGCCGTTCTGGAGGCCTGCTCTGTCAATGCATTCAAGAACTAATACAGCATATGTGTCAATTAGTGCTAGTAGTTTGATGGAGTGTTGAGGGGGACATAAATCTGTCTTTAGATTTGATTTTTTTTTTGTCATTTCAAACTTTTGTTTTAGTGTCCACTCTTAATATTTTGAGTACTGTGAGTTTACCTCAGAGAAATAAACATAGAGGGAGCATGTCATTTTCAGTAAGAAATTTTGTCTCCAACATAAACTATCAAATTTGACATGAAGCGAGTGAAAATGAAAACACATCAGTGATACGATATTTCAATCAATTCGCGAGTTTCTCCACAAAAAACGCACTTCCTATGTCCCATAGTGAATCAACGTTTCATATTAACTTCATATTAACTCAAAATATAATGAAATACATAGCTAAATATATCAGAAATCCAGACAACAAACCTCAAACGCGCAAAACGACGTGAAACTAGAAGAGCAAAAGTTGTCAAACCTTTGATTTCATCAGGTATAGATACAGAAAATATTAATAAATATTCTGCTTATTATAAATTCGACAATTAGAAAAAATATCGGATTCCAAATATTCAAATTGGCATATTTAATCGCGAATCACTCAAATAAATATATTTCATTCAATATAATATAGATTTCTAATGATAAAGTAAAATTGTGGATTTGAAAATATATCACAATCCGACAACGTAATCTAACATGTAAAAATTGCGTATACTTCCTATATTTATGTTTATTACTCTATGAAGTTCACAGAATTTTACTGACGAATTCAAACAAATCAATTGTATCCTTCCAGTTCAGAAAACACAAATTCATTCGAAAATGATTTTTAAACATGGAATAATTTTTAAACATGGAATGATTTTTCATCGCCCATCTATGGTGATGTTCTGTGGTTCATTGAATAGGCAGAGCAGCAGAACTGACGATCTGAACGTATGTGTAGTCGAAAATTGATCATGTTCGCTCGTTTTAATTAGTCTGAATCACGAACAAGTTGAATAGAGAGCTTCTGGATATATGGTCCATGTGCAGTTGCTGCTAGGAATCGATTCGAAACCATTGCCATTGGTGTAAAATAATCCGAATATAGCTTTTAGATCTGCTCTGCTGTTCGGGAATTAGTTTGCACTAATTTCGTGATTGTATTTATAATGTGTTAATTCTGTCTGATCCAATGATGGGACTCATCTTTAGATTACATAATTTGAATTTGATTGATCTATTCACAACTGAAACGTAAAAGGTAATTTTGATGGGTCATAGTTTATACATATTTTCAACTGGTGCCTATGTTAGAACTTCTAGGTAAATATGAAAGCCAGAATATTTTATATAAGGGTGTCCACAAATGATTGTTTATTCTCAATTATGCCAAATTACCTATTGCACCTTCTTGGGGTGTTCGTCAGTGCCTATAATTTATTCCTGAATACAATCGAAATCTGAATGAAAAATATATTATTGTCATATAAACCAACGGCAATAAAATTGAAGTTATTTTTCTGCACTAACAGCAGAATATATCGAAAGATTTATTGAATTTCTTAAAGAAATTCTCAAATCATTACATACGAACATGATCAATTTTCCAGTAAAAAAATTAACAAATCATTGAACTACCACAGTATTTTTCTGATATGACTCTGGTAGACTTTATTCTCTGTCATTTGAACATTTTTTTCCTCGAAATACCATCAAATACCTTGGCATACAGTGACTTACATGACAGAAGCATGTCGACACAAAAAAAAAACAACTAGATATAAAGATTCGACAAAAGCATTGACTTATTGGAAGAAAATTAAAACAGAACATGCAATAGTATATTGTAAAACATGCTGCAGAATGGGCTTCTATTCCAACACGAATGAGAAATTCGAAAACGAGCGACGGGGGAGCGAGTTTTTGAACGCATGAGTGTTGGAATTGCCTTCTGCAACTAGTATTAGACGACATTTTCTCTATTTCAGTCAAGTTTTGTGAAATATTGTTGAAATTCAAAGAAAAATTCAGATTATAGAGTTAGACACCCTAGTGACTTTTGTATTGTATTCTGGCAGTTGGTGTGACTGTTACGAAAATTGACAGATTACGGAATTTGAATATGAATCCTACGTTGCGAATTTTGGAAATTATTTACAATTGCGCATGAAATTCGTGACTTATGTCGGACGAAATCGATTCAACATAACCAGAATTGAGAGAAATTGCAAATAATGTTCCAAATCATTTCACTATATCCAAATTATTTTATTTTGACAATTATTGACGTTTGTTGAAATTTGATAGGATTGGAAGTCAGTATAGACATCCACAAAATGAACAATATAACTGAAAATGATGCTGCAATGAATTCATTACAGTACTGTTTTTAGAACTGTAATGAATTCATTACGGTACTGTTTTAGAACTGTAATGAATTCATTTCGATACTGAAATAGAGAAAAAAAATTTAATTGTTAAATATGTTGTTCCATACTTACCAAATATCAATATTTTTTTGACAGAAGTGTTGAAATGGGTGATTTATATCCCAATCACGACTTCATATACTTACTACCTGATGCTTTCCAAGAACTCACAGAAGAAGTATCGATATCCTCCACAAGAATTTAAATCGATTGAGAATCAATTATATCCTTTTCAAGTAATTCGATACACTTTTTTGTGAGTTTTCAATGAATGCAAAGTCATGATATAGCCAGCATTATATGCATAAAGTGTTTATTGTTGTACACCCAATTTCAATTTCGAATTCAAAGAGATTTCAGATTAAATTTGTATGAGCTTTATGAACTCAATTCGAAACTGTGAACTGAATTTATTAAACTGCATTTAGTTTCAATTTGAGTTTCCTAGCAGTAACCTTTTTCCATGAGTGTCCATTTTACTACCGAAGCCAATGCTTTTGTATCTATAGATCTATTTATTACAGTACCGAAATAAATATTGAATAATAACTCGACACTGAATCGCAATTATTTCAACGTAAAAAGCTCTATTTTATGAAGTAGAGCTGCGATCGGTTGATTTCATTACAATTATAAATTGGAAATGAAGCTAATTTATTGTAGAATTCATATTTTCACAGATCATCTGAATGGTATTGAAAATTCTATTCTCCCTCACTGCAGCTTTCACTATGACTTATACTTTCTTTTTATTTTATAGAAAATCAAAAAGCTTAATATTGAGCTAGCAGATTCCTCTCCCAATTAAATCTCAAAAAAATTTTCAGTATGATTATGATAGTGAATAAGCTTAAAATTAAGTCCAGACAAAAAATATAAAATTCTCAAGTGGTTCTGCTAGCTTTACGGGATCCAACATCCAAGAAGTTATTACCAACATAAAACGCCTGATGCTTGCAAATGCCAAAATTCGGTTTTCTCACTGTATGGGAATGGGGGACGTCGCCTACTTTCAAGAAAAAATCTTTGTTTATGTGCCTACATTATAAGAATAATTTTTTTTTATAAAACGGATTTTAGTCAATTTTGAAAAGAGGAGCTCTGCCGACGCATCCTGCAATATGTCAAGATGAATGAATATTTAGAAAATCATCCTCTGCTGGTTCTTTGACATAACATTTCTCCGATCTTTCACAATGCCGCAGTTTATAATAATAGAATATCGTTTATTTTCCACTCCTTTGTTGACTTCTCCATGGTAGAAAACATCAGCTTTGTGATCATTTCTATGATGTCCCAATTCGTTATCATCTGTTGTCCATTCTTCGAGTGGAATTCAGAGACAGGAAGCCGAAATAAACAGCAAGAATCTTTCATCTACTCATATGGGACACTGTTATTCCATAGACCAACTTCACAGAGATTCAAATTGAATGGAAACGAAGATGGCTGTTGCCTTTTGTAAAATACTGAAATGAATGCAAGTAGTAAAGACCCTTTCAACTATTCTTGGATAATTTGCATGAAAATCCACCTGACGCAATTTTCTTTTCTTCTAACGATGCGAGCAATACAAAACTGCATTGCCTTTATATGAAACGAGACTTGCTTTTGAATGTTTCTGTCGTATCTACATCAGAAAGTCCTATAATGAGACGGTGTATCTTTGAAACGATTTGTCTTAACGTAATTTGTTATTCGAATTATTTTAATGAACGAAATTATACTTTGTTTCTAATGCATTATGTACAAACATTTATTTCTACACTTACAATTTGTCCGAATCAGAATATGCATTCATTGTTAAAATTTATCTATGTATCAGAATGTATTGGTTGGAAGTTTTCAATTCCAAATCTGCTGCATTTTTTTGCGCTCTTGTTCATGGGCAACAGCAAAATTCAGCCTAATTTCAAGATGAAAATGACCTCAAATGATTGAGTTCTTCATTCGTGAATCGGTTCTGCCCGTCCGTCTGATAAGTTCCGATAGCTCTCAAACGGAACGTACTAGAATCGGAAAATTTTCAAGGTAGGGGAATATTACGGTATATATATTTTTTTTAATTTCAGACTATATGTCAGATTCACTGAAATTTTTGTGTTTATGAAATTAATAGATGGAGTGAGTTATCTGTAAATTCAGCTTTGTAGCTTTCTTCAATATGATTTGTGTTTATGGAATATCTTTCAGAGAACGGACTTGACATCAATTTTTTAGATAGTTTGCAGCGAGGGCTGAAAAAATAAAACATGCAATAAAATATATGATATTAAGAAACAGTAATTATTTAAATTAAAATATAAATTTCGAAAAGAGATTTCATCCAAAACAAAACAAATTTTACTGCAGAATGCTCTTCTTCCGTGAATAGGTGTTGACATAATATTATACAAAGCTTTAGAGAGGAAGGGAACAAATTGAACTTTCCAATATGCATTTGTTACTTTCCTATGTTTTTTTGTTAATTCCGGATAATTTCTATATAGCATACACTACACAGGGTGAGGCAAAGCTCTTTTCCGGTTGAGCACTGAGATGATTTTTTTCAACAAATTATTATGAGGCCTCATTAGAGATACATTCTAAAATCATTTGGAAATATAGGGTCTAAATAACATGTTTCTCCTTAGAAAACCTTGTTTTTCATTGAGTTTTCAGTTTGCTTGAAATAAATGAACTCAAGTTTGTTCCTCGACTCCGGAAAGAATGAAATTTTTTTGAATCCAAAAAGATTGAAGCAAGTAATGACTCTTTGACAATCGATGAAAACTACACTGTGTAGTCAAAATGATTCATTCAAACTTTAATATCGAGATCATTTGAAATGGCATATCCTGTATAGTATCTAAATCATCAATAAACACCCAGTAGAGTTCTTAATGATTATAAAAAATTGAGTAAATAAATTATTCACTTCGAAGTTATTAAGTTTTTCAAAAAAAAAAATCGAAGATTTAAGCGGTTACCCATAATAGAGTGTCGTGTCAATGGTGGAACATCCTGTATTTTATATTGTATTGAAAGTTCACGTTTTAATAAGATACCATTTTTCAGGTCAATGAAGTATTCAAACGAATTTATGAGAGAGTAATATTCGCCCAAATTTTGTAAGATATTTTAATATTTCAAAAAACAAAAATACAAATTCGAAGCAGCGCGCGAAAGCGAAAGACTTCAAATCAGACCTTTTTCCTTTTTTTTTTGGAAACCAATATTAGGAATAGATTTACTGGTTGATAATACTCATAATTCTGAAACAAATACTAATAAGCTTACAAAATAATAAATGGAAAGTAATAGGCAATTCTATTTAATATACTGTGTTATTCTTTTGTTCTTTCGAAGAGAAACAGATAATATTCGGTTCTATATCATTTTCTCCTTTGACAGAGAATTACCTTATAAATGAAGTCAACTCTCGTTTTTAGAGATTGTCTAATTATTCACTTTCAGATAAACAATTAAAAAAACTGTGCCACAAGCATCGTTACAAGCTCTGATCTCCTCAGAGGTCTCGACCAGTTTTGTTAGAAAAAATTCAATAAAAACATATGAAGCGGTATAATTTTGTATCTAGCCATTTAATTCCAATCCTCACATTCTTCCTCTATCAATATCATTAACGGAAAGAAACCATTAAACTTTTATGAACGACCTGAATCTCTTTGTCTTATCCCGGACAACAAACATCATCAATATAATTCCGATGAAAAGGGTCTCTCATTTCCTTCATTTTTATAGCAGATGGACATTTAATGTCTCCCGCAGTCACCTAAATGCGAACAATCTCTCGTTTTTGAGGGAGGTTTTTATTTCTGGCAGGAAAGATAGATAAGTTTAATGGCAAGGTTTTTGTTAGGATCTAATCGCGAAATCGCAGATGATTTGTGCTGAGACACAATAATGGAATGAAAAAAATGTCGTTTTCAATTTTCTTTCTCTTGGCATTTCTATCTCGAGTACCATCGTTGAAAGATCAGTCGAGATTAGAGCTGAAAGAAGAAGGATTTCTCGTTTTGTCTCTATTGGTTCTCTCATCTCTGTATTAAAATTAGTTAGACTTGATTTCTTTTTCTTAACCAAGAAGGGTAATAAGGAACTTCATATTCATTATACAGAATAAAACATCAACCTTGAAGGGTGGCTGTCAATTGAGCCATAATTTTTTGATAACCGAAAATCTACAGTTTCCGAGATATTTGAGTTCCTGTGTTTTTCAAAAACTTTCTCTCCTGACATCATTTTTCCTCGATTTTTTCTACGTTGACCAAGTTTGATTCGAATTTTGGATTACTTTCATCAGAAAAGGATTTGATATGTATGAAAAAAGCAAAACTAAGCTTTTCTCGATGTAGGTAGAATAGGAATTAGTATGATTTGAGAAATGTTATATGAAGAAAAGAAAGGTAAATTTCTAATATAAATTTGGCTGCTTCTTTCGAATTTCACATTTTATGTATGACAAAATTATTTTGAAAACTTGCCAAATTCCTTCTTCATTTCTTCAGAAAGTTTTCGTTAGAATGCAGGCACTAGTTTTGTTTTAGCAGATTTTGATTTGAAAGGGGGACGAAGCACAGAATGAATTAAATATTTTTTTATTGCGAATATTTCAAAATTTCAGTAGAAAATTTATTCATAAATTATGTTTGAAATGACCTCCACCATTCTTTATACAAGCACGTGCTCTCTTTCTTATGCCTTCAGTTATTTCCGCCTGAAATTTACTCTCAATCTTCTGTCTGCTTCGTCTATTCTAACGGTGTTAGATCCGGTCTTTTCGCTGGCCACGAAAATAATCCAGAATTATAATCAAATTTGGTCAACGTAGAAAACATTGAGGAAAGGTGAGAAATCTTTTGAAAATCACAAGAACTCAAATATCTCGTAAACTATCGGTTTTTGGTTATTACTGAATATGGCTCAAACGATAGCAAATGAGTCATACTTACACGTCCTCCAAAGTCCACAGCTAATTTGGAAACACCCTTTATATTATTTAGTCTCATGCGAGTGGTGCTTGTACCTTTGAAGCTATACCAATAATTATTTTTCAATATGAATTAACGATATTGCTTTTATTTCTTTTACAAATATAATTGCCACTTTGAGAGTTAACTTGTTTACAGTGCCTAATTTTGTTAGTTCAGTTTTGAGATTCTGACCTACACTTTCCAGAAATGAGTGTTTTTTATGAGAATAGATTGAAGGTATCGCATCAAATGATGACTGCTATGGCACCTAAGTATTTGATTTTTTGCAATAGTAAGAAAAAAATAAGTGTCTTCGAAGAAGTTCTGATATATGCTTCAAAAATATGAGAAGTGGTGACGACGAGGTCGTTGTTCCAGATTACATCATGGAAGAAGCGAATGCGACTGCAGAAAATGTTAAATCAGTGAAATTGAAAACTTTGTATGAGAAGGAATAGTGGGGTTTTGCACATGGAGAAATAATAAGAACGCCATTGGTGTCAGAGGAAATTTCATTTTGGCGTATATTTCCTAGCGGAGAAAATTCAATTTTCATGTCTATGGTCTTATTACTCGCAACACAAAAAAATGTTGGAAGATATAAGCAGATTTTACCGAGTTTCCCTTTTCGGCCAACATTCCAGATGTTACAAAACAAAAAAGAAGAGATGAATCGAAATTAAATGACAGTTATTCTATTTCCACATTTGGATTATATAAATAACAATTCTCTGGCTGTAGCTAAAAAAAAGCTACTATGTATAGTAGCTTTTTCAGAGTGTACATTTTGAATAAATGTGAACTGAATCAATAGTTATTTATGTATTCATACAGATTTTTACATGAGTAGCTGCGGGTCATCCAGACCTCCCAGAAAATATGTGTATATATATTATTTTTTACGCCGTTAAAAAATACATAAGGAATAAGGAATTTTCGAATAACTAGTGACGAAATGGATCTTCCATAATTTTCAGAGTTGGCTCACGTAATCTTTCTGTAATTTATCCTAAGAAAATTAGGAGTACTTCAGTTGACTTACCTCATTCCTGGTTTCATAAAACAGTGAATTTAAGATATAACTTATGCAGGTGCACTCATGTAAGCTGGCTGTAGGTTGCAGAGTGCAAGCCACGGAGCAAGTCGTTGACCTTAAGTGGATGGAATTATAGATGGTAAAACTGTAGGACTGCAAGTAGACTGCTAGTTATTTATATTTCCGAGGAAACTGGGCAACATGCAATGGTATCGTGGCCATATTTCAACTTCTTATAATAGACTTTCCAATTCTTCCTGTATTTTTGTCAATGAATCACTCTGTACAACATGAATGACACTGCAGCATGAATGTTAAACAGGATTGTAGCCCACACATTCCACATCATGAGGTTTCTTAGGGCAAACTGTTATATTCCTTTTTTTTCTCAATTCGATCATTCTGCAGATATTCGTAATTTTTCATCATGGTCTACTCGCAGAAATGAAATATTGAATTATTACTCAATTAATACAATCCCCATTAGTTTACGTGCTCGTTCAAATATTCAATAATATTCTAAATGAATTTCACTACTCCAGTTGAAGAATACAGTAATCTTCTAAATATAGTGTTTACAATAACCTTAGTTGTACACAATGTTCCAATTGTGATATGGCTCATTCCATTTATGTTTAATTTTAAATATTTAATCTATTCGATCCTTACTTGGCGGAAATTCATTATAAATAAAATAAAAACAAATTATTTCCCACAAATAATTTATTGTCTGCGACGTTTGTTTCGTCACACTGTGTTTTCTTTCGACTGGAGTCAAAAAATGTGAATGTCTAATAGATATTCGATTCAATGATGATTTGCAAGTAAATTTATGAATAACGGATTCCATTTAGATAATAAGTATTCTTATATCTACTTCTTGGTGAAAAAACCTTTGAAATGACGTTTTATGATACAGGACCTCAGAGTTATGACCATAGATAGAGGGATCATACGTAATTTTCAGTGAGCAAATTTTGACCCCAACATGAACTATCAAATTCGACATAAGGTGCGCTGAAATGAAAACATATCAGTGATACGATATTACACTCAATTCGCGAGTTTATCTACAAAGAACGCACTTCTCATGTCCAATAGTGAATCACTGTTTCATATTAACTCAAAATATATTGGAATAAATCCCTAAATATATCAGAAATTCAGAAAACAATTTCAAGCGCGCCAAATGACGTGAAACAACCGATTACACTAGGAGAGCAAAAGTTGCCAAACTTTGGATTTCAACAGTGGATGCGAAGGGCTGGTTTATGATGATGATGATGATACATAAAATAATAAATATTCTGCTTATTATAAATTCGACAATTAGGAAAAATATTGGATTCCAAATATTCAAATTTGCATATTTAATCGGGATGCACTCAAATAAATATATTTCATTCAATATAATATACATTAATAATGATATTGTTAAATTGTGGATTTGAAAATATATCACAATCCGACAACGTATTATAACCATGTTGGGGACATGTAAAAATTGCTTATACTTCCTCTGTCTATGTTTAGTACTCTATGTACAGGACTAAACGAATCCGAAACAAGGATAGACACCCTTCAATAACCTTGCCAAAAATGTCGCTAGGTAACAGTAAAACACTTTGAACTTATTTAATAATCCCAAACTAGAAATGAGATCACAAACAAGGCCTAACAAACATTCCAAGGTAGCTGAAGTTCCATTGTTAGAAAATCCTTGTGTGATATCACCCTCTTTTGTATAATGATACTGCTGAAATTACACACGGACTTAATTGAAGTAGGTATTAATTTAAGGTATGAAATAATTAATCATCAGAACGGATTAACCCATCCAGTTCTAAACCCTTGTGATATGGGTTGGTCCACTATTTGTCGATAAACATCGGTGTCCTAACCGATTAAATCCGCCTAATCTTCCCTTATTCTCAAAGCAGTATCAGATATTGGTGTTTGATATTCCGTTATGTCAATAAATCTCAGCCTTGATCTATTGGTCCTTCATATTAGGTGCGCTGTGAAGCTTTTGGTGGAGAATTGATTATCCTAAGGATATTTACCCCAATTTAAAAGGTTGCAGGCTTGGGTACATAAAAAGTTCGTGCATATTTTGTGTGTCTCTGGTAGGAAAACAAAACAAACTCTCTTTTCACTCATTCCATTTTTTTCTTTGATTGTTCAGTTTATAAACGGTGGACACTATAGCGGGGTTATCCATGTTGTAATTCAGATTTCACAGTCCTGTCTTAAATTTCATTCGTTTTTTTCCCCAAAAAATTCACTTAACTAAAAAATCTACTTGACTTTCAAATGACCTTAAAATCAAACTCCAAAGTCAAATTGAATTTCTGCTTTCGATGCTCCTCTGAAGACTAAGAAAAATCTTAGCTCCTCCGTGAATCTTCGAAAATGAGTCACCCTGTATATGTAATTTCCAATGGTTCAATTGACCCATGATGAAACGAGCACTCAAAAGCTCCAAAAGTCTCGTGAGTGCTTTCTTCATTTATCTGTTTGATATTTTTTTCAAATTCATTATGATTTTGATGACGCACTCACTTGAAATTGGTATTTTTTCATATACACGCAAAATTTCATCTAGGTCAGATCTTTTGTCACTGAAATATTCAATCATTTTTTTCCAACTGATCCAAACTGATAATTGTAAATATCCAAAAATAAAAGAATAAAATATTACTAAAATATTAAACGAATCATCGAACATCGAATGCTGACATTCAATTTGACCTTGGAATTTAATTTCAAGGTCAAGCAGAATTCTCGGATAGGGAATATATATTTTCGTACAACATTATTCTTTGTAAAGAATTAAGATGATTTCGTCTCCTTCGTTTTTCCATAAAATTAACCGTTCTGGAGATATGAAGTGTTTTATGCTTCGAATGATTTTAATGAAAATCTTCTACACACAAACTACTCCCCATATTTGAATAAGACAGTATCATGAAGAGAAAAATAACAAATCAAAAACTGATTTCAAATCGAAATAATCAAACAAAACCTCCTACTGCCTAGGCAGGAAAAGTAATACTTTGCTGATTGATGTAAAATTAATATTTTCTGTGAATCGGAGTATAGAACGTTTTAAGTTTCACAATAAGATTAATATTCCGCGATAAACAGCATATTCCCTATTCAAAAAATCATCGTGACCTTGAAATAAACCTTCAAGGTCATATTGAATACCTGCATTCGAAGGTTCAGATTAGGAAACTTTCAATTGAATTATTTTTTGGTATAAAATTCATACTAAGAAAACAAACGAAGCAGATTAAATATATGCTGAACAGTATTTTGTTATGAATTGACTACACGCAGACGAAATCCAATAACTCAAAAATGTGTGAATTTTGTCTCTGAATAATCATGTATTTTCATAAAAACTGTCAGGAAACACCGAATATATTCTTCATATCCACCTATTATTAAGTTCAAACTCCCATCAACACCATCTTTCTTAATTTCCAAAACCTCTGAATACGAAACCTAATCCAATGTGCATATCGCCATGGTTCACATGAAAGCTTGTCAATTCCTCTTAGTTTATCATATCGGGTAGAGGAAACAAACTGAGCGATGACGCCATCAACAATAACTTCGAAAGGAAACAACCCGAGATGCCTAGCCGATCAAACCATCGTGTCACGGTATACAGAAACACAGAACTTGTCATAACATAAAATATTTACCATTCGCTCACGAAATACCAGACACGTACGTTTTCTGATTCATTTTATTTTCTTCCATATCAGGGAAAAGTCAACGTTGCTCTTTAAGTGTCGCACGCCAGGTATGACTTGAAAACATTATTATAGAATGTTACAGCAGATTTCGTCTTGTCTACCCAAACTTTAGTAGCTATTAGAAATAAGCATCAAGAACGGTGAGCATATTTTGCAGATGAAGACTATTGTTTGGAGCAGGAGAGTAGCGAGCATTTCAATGAAGAAAAATATGAACAAATCGCGTAAAAGGTTAAAAACATCACGAATTTTAAGAACTTCGGATATAGGACAATTTCTAAATGGTTTCTTGGCTTCTCTACTACGAATAATTGTTTTCCATCGGTAAATATATGATTGCCATCCTTTATACTCAATATAATATTCACTTTTATGACAGAAATGAAAATTAATCTCTAATATCCTATTTAAAATCTTAATTCCATCGGAAAATTCATTTTTTCAAACGAATTCAATGTTATTTTTGTTGGATAGAAAGAAACAAGCAGGGTAATAATGAATATTCATAATATATTCATAGCATTTTCAGACAGTCAATCTTTGTCAGTATTTCCAATAAATATTTCACTTTTTAATTCGAACCATTATTTCTATATAATAAATCTTATCATGAAATTGTATTAAATTTTGCGAAAATGTATTGTTGTGACATGATATCGTTTGCTGAATCTAAATTACATGAATTATCTTAATAATATTCTACGAAAAATATGCAAATAACATATGAAAAACCATGAATTCAATCTACCAATATAAAAGATCCAATACTAATTAGCCAAAACCACAATTTATTACAATTATCAATTATAAAAATATATCCAGAATTTCAGTTTCCACGAACTAATTGAATAAAGATGAAGATTTGGTGTTTTCGATCGATTTAATTCATTATAACACTCGTGTCAGATTTCATGATTCTTGGAGTTTCAGGTTGAGAGATTTTTCTCCTCGATTCCAAATTTGATGGAATCAGCTTGCATACCTTAACAGATTCTGAGAATGATTTGGGACATAAAACATAGGAAGACAAAAGTTTAGTCCATCTTTTGGAGGTTGCTTATTTTTCGTTTGCATACAATATTGATGGAAGTGAAGGTCATGAATAATTTTTTCTATGTTCAAATTCACTTTATTTTTATTCTGATTCGATCAGAATACTATTTCACAATAGCTCCATTTCTAAAATAATAACATCACAAAACTATTAATATCATACATTCTCTGATGCAGCGGATCAAGTACAATTCTTTTATTCCTGAATATTTTGTAACGAAAAAACAATCCATATAATATATTTCTTTTCATGTGATAAACAAATCGGGAAAATTAAAAATTTCCAATGCTTCAGATAGTATATTGAATAATAATTACACATGTTCCCAATCATATAATTATTGTCGAATCAAATATGAATGAAAATAATTTATAATTCATGTTAGTTATGCTATCGAGGCATTCAGTATTGTTTACTTAGGATTAATTTATTCACAAATGCCTTTGTGTTCCTCCCATTAAAATAATGACTGTTTTTTTTTTCAGATAGAGAATGAAAGATGTAAAAGTTGGAAAATGATGGTAAGTGATATACATAACTACTACATTCGTTTCATCATAAAGATATCTTATGTGATGTAGACAATGTAGAATAATTTCTGCATTGAACCTTATGATGAGGTTCAATGCAGAAATTATTCTACATAGCTAAATCAGCTATTTCCACCTTGTGAGAATATAATATCATATAAATTTAAAATTCAAATGGATTGATGTTGCTTCACACCTGAAGAGCAGATGATCCAATTCAAAATTTATAATTCAAATATAGTTTATGAGGTGCAGCCTACATCTCACCCAAAGAATGAAAAATTGAATTCACTGCCTAGTAAAAAAAATTCATTCCGAACGAATGATTTTGGATTATAATTCTATGATTGATGCTTTGTTCAAAAGTTTGACTTTTGAGAGCTCATCGATTCAGAGAGAGATGTTACGGAAATATTGGATATTTTTGTTATACTCCGCTTAAATATCCTAGACGGACGGAAATAATTGAATTTTACCACAGGTTTGACGTCGATCAGTCGGACCTTATAATTTGAGATCATTTCTGGTTCAAATTTGGATGGTGTAGCGCTCTTTTCGATGACAAAAGACTCAACAAAAATTACTTAAAATTGGGATATTTCACAAAATTTATAAAATCATTTTCTTCAAGTACAGGTTTTCGTATTTTGACATAAAAATAGAAAATATTCTTCTACTGACAGAAGTTTCAATTTCCACCATCAAAATCTCATCATTAGTTTTTCACTCCCCCGCATTTCTCAAGTATTGCAATTCATCCAACGTGATCACGTTTGATGTTCGAAGAAAGCGGATTTTCGAATCAAGCTTAACTGAAATTTTGTGTATCACTTTTTACGTTGATAGTAAATATTGACGGGGCGAAGATATATGGTTTGTCAGTAGCTCTAAAAGCCGCACCCTTGACATTTTCCGAGACTCATATTACCAACCGTCAATCGAATGACAAAAATTTCCACATCCATTTATCAGGTTGTTTCCTTACGTTTCCGCCTCAATAAATCTCAAGCTGTGGATATCAATACACATAAAAATTGAACCATAGAGCGGAATTCGTTATAGAACTTATTACCTATGGAGGGGTGATATCAAAACCGGGTGTTTCGTTTGATTTCATGGTTTTATATTATCATAGAAATCTCTGACTGGATTTTCGTCGCGTAACAAAATAAAAGGAGAAATAAGTCATATAAGAAACAATAAAATCGACGAGTCTGCAGTTGCTTAGTGTGTTCTGAAAACTGGTCATGTTATTTTCTCTAACTTCAACACCCTATAGCTCCGAAGTTAAGAGATACGTTTAGACATTGGTTCTAATAATTTTTTATTCTTGAAATCACACCGTTGATTGACCATCTTATTCTGAGGAATTTTCGAATTGGTTTACTATTGGATATATTTATCCACTAAATATCATAATTGAGATATCAATGTGTTACATACGATTTTGCACGTACATTAGAACACTACCCTCAAAAAGTATCGGGAAATTTCATGTTATATATTCGAAATTATTCGTCAGCATCAAGAAAGATACATGTACTCCAATGCTCCTATTATTTTTCGATACCTTTTCTCTGGAAATATTCATATTTGCTTTCGAAATTGGTTTCAACCTCAACAATTACTTCTTCATTAGAGCCAAATTTCTTTCTCTGCAGCAGTTCTTTGAGGTCTGCATTCAATCGATCCAATAACGTTGTGTAATATTCCACCGTTGAGGGTTCTTCCTTTGTCATATAGTGGATGAACAATTTACCATGCACGTCCCAAAATATGGATGCTATAACCTTGCCAGCAGATGTTTAAAATTTTTGTCACTTTTGGACGGTTTTCACCAACTGCTTTCCATTCAGCGGATGCTCTCTTCGACTCAAGAGTGTAAAGGAGAATTCATGTTTCATCTAGTATCACATCTACGCAAAAAAATCCTGTTAATTTCACTTTAACAGCTTCCAAATGCATTTCGAATCGAAGATGGGATGTTACTTCAATTCAGCGGTCAGCAATTTCGGCACCGATTTCGAGCAAAGCTTTCTCATCGAAAAATGTTCACAAAAAATTAAATGTACCTACTACCTTCCCATATCTTCAACTCCTCAGCTAACTTCAAAATACGACCACTCAAAATAAAAACATTTTGCGTGATTTGGTATAACCAACCAACGTATTTTGACATCAAGAATACCTTGAAAATTTTATATTTTTCTATCTTCTATGTTTTACATTCTGCATAACATCTTGTTTATTGTCGGGCCTTCAGACAAAATTGAATTTTTACACGAGTTCTTTATTAGTCAGTCCAATGTAATGGTTTAATTGTGCGCTTCATAAAAATTTTATTGGGGTGATCAAATCCTTTAGCATTGTGTTTTTATAAGATTATAACATTCACAAAGTTCAGGTAATGAAACATAGATTCTTGTATCAATTCATGGTAATATTTGTTTGGTTGAATTTACGAATTATGTATGGTAAACAAATCTGGCGAATAGCCTTCACGTATTTGCTAGCATATATGTAATCTTTCTTTGAGAAACATCTGTCACTTTTGGATTGTTGAATGAAGTCAATTGGTAGTTGAAAGAAGACAAATAGGAAGTCTAGTCAACAAAGCACTGATGTTAAGTCGTAAACTTTTCGGCACTCTTTCAATCATACGCCAATTACGCCCTTGGAGACAACATAACTGTATATAAGTAAGTCCAATGGTGCAATTGGCGTAAGAATGACAAGCGCTCAAAAAACTTCTGACTCATGCTTTTCTCTTTTTTTTCTCGTTATCCGGCTTGAATTTTCTATGACCTTGAAGATGTCATCAACACGAAATTCGACATAAAACTTAAAATTGTTTTTCCCTACAACTGCTATGAATAGTAGTGTATTCTTCATAGCTTACTCAATTTCAAAACTATGTATTGCTCATACTGTGGGAAATTTTATTTCTCACGGCACTTTACCCACACCTCGCTTGGTAGACCAATGAAATTGGGATTTTGAGTCGTTTCTATGGAATTGCAATGAATTAGCTTATACTGTCAACAAAGGCCATTTTGATTTTGATCAAGTTCATTACTCGAATTATTGAAATGTGTGCAGTTATAGGAAAAGTATAGTGTGCAACATGTGGAGAAAGTCCACTGTTGCACAATATGTATTCTATGATTGAAATTCCATTTTGGTAGGATCTGTTGTCACTGAAATACAGTGTTTTCCAATAAGAAGTTTCATTTCGAATAGCCCGCTATCTGACACCTTTAGACTTTTCTTCCTTTGCGGCCAAGTGATAGAAAAGGTCTATGCCAATTCTCCATAATAGATTCAAGACCTTAAAGATGGAACTCGTGAAGTTATGGAGGATATGCAGCGCAAATATGCGAATTGGTCATGGAAAATTTCATGAAAAGTACCTATATGGTGCTGCAACTGCGGTTTTGGCTGTCATTTGGTTGATATCGTTTCAATCGTTAATGGCTAGCCACTTTTTTACAGAAATCTTTGTCACATTATGGCCATTAAAGAACATAACCGAGGGATTCGATATCCTAACCTACTATACCTACTGTTTCTATTTTCTATCTCTTCTGGTTCAAAAGTTATCGTGTTCATGACAGGACCTTATCGTTTGAGACCATTCCGGCTCGAATATTTTAAAGTTTTTCTCTAAAAAATTGTGATATGACTGTAATTTATTTGTAGGAGGTATGACAAGTGGCTTCATCCAGCTAAAATTCACGTATTAAGGTATCCATAAAATATTTCCATAAGTCTTTTCAGTAGTATTGACTACAAATTTTAGCTTTCTTTCTTTAGCATCGAATCGTTTCTTTGATACAGAGGGGATAATTTCGAAGTTGGCTACGGAATCGAGGGAGCAAGACACCGAGAATTGAATTAATATTAATTTTTCATATTTACCATCAAGGTACCGCTAAACAGTATGAATAACTTGCTCGCGGGTTGCAATAAAGTCCAACTTCAAGTGCGCGGATCGTTTCGAATAGAATCGAGTCGGAGAGGGAACACAACGGGAAAGTCAAATAAAAGGACCTTCCAGAAACTCCGGCTGTTAATCCAGTTGGTTATGAGCATGATAATATGACAATAATACCACTACCTGGTGCGGTCCAAACTTTGAATCAGGGGCTAAATCAGCGGGAATGGGAATGTATGTATAATTTTATTCGAGTTATTGAGTTGTTTCATTTAGCAGACGAGTTCTGCGGCTTTGAATTTATGTTAATTCGTCGCGTGGAATCGGACGAACTTTATCTTACAAGACGGAATCCGAAACTTCTAATGTTTGTTTCATAATTTCTTATTACGTAACTATCGTTGCGAATTCAATTTGAAGAACGCTGCGTATTATGCATAGTGGTTTATCATTTCCTCTATCTGCACGAACGCCTCAACTCATTCAAGAAAAAGCTCTTGATAAATTTTATTACGGAAAGTTTGAATCCAGTTTTATATTGTATTGTTTTCAAGCAATAAATTGTCTTCATTGAGCTTCAGTCTTTTAAATTTATGAATCGGATTCTCAAACTGTTCAGAATATTTATGGAGCTCTCTGATTACCTGCCAATTTGTAGTAAGCGTAGGCTCGACAAACATATTTTTTGTGGAATTGTATTTCTGCGAATTCAAAAAAGTAAACAGCAGGTTATCATTTGTTCTATAGGTGGTACTATCGGTTTGTTCTCTGTAGACACAAGTGTTAATAACAATAATAACAAACATGTCTTATTTGTGTATTACTCATACTTATACTGATATAGGTTGTGTCAAAGAAATCAACTTATTCAGATTTGAATTCACATTCATCCGAGATCGCTAGTGGACTCTTCATTTAGGCAAATCAGCCATCTATCTCTCAGGCACCCTCTCGTGGAGAGGTGACTCTGCTGCAACCCGGCGGCTCCCTTACTACACTCGCTGGGATCGCATTAAAGTATGGCGCGACACCCATAACGCCATCTCTCGGCCAGAAAGAGTCACTACACTTCGATAGAATAAAAGATACTGCAATTTTTCATTATCCTTTATTTCCTTTTTTAACGCGAAATATCTCAACACGTGACGGAAGAAATATAAAATTTTGAATGTAAAAAAAATGTGATGGATGGCCGGCGGCAGATTCAGAACCCGGATTTTTATTAGGAAATCTCAATGAAACTCTCATATAGATTCGTATTTTCCATACAGTAATAAACATAGATAAAGAGAGTATACACAATTTTTACATGTCCCCAATATGGTTAGATTACGTTGTCGGATTGTGATATAAAGGGTGTTTTTTTTAGAGCTATAGAACTTTAAATTGCAATAAAACAACGATGGATTATTCGATTGACATGAATTTTATTTTTCCGCAAGATAATCTTGTGGCATTACATTTTAAATATGATTTCTGGCAAATGACCGCCACAGCTGGCCCGGATGTAGTCCAATCTGGACGTCCAATTTTCGATGACTTTTTCCAACATTTGTGGCCGTATATCGGCAATAACACGGCGAATGTTGTCTTCCAACTGGTCAAGGGTTTGTGGCTTTTCCGCATAGACCAGTGACCTTACATAGCCCCACAGAAAGTAGTCTAGCCGAGAGTCTAGCGGTGTTAAATCACAAGATTTTGGAGGCCAATTGACAGGTCCAAAACGTGAAATTAGGCGGTCACCAAACGTGTCTTTCAATAAATCGATTGTGGCACGAGCTGTGTGACATGTTTTGCCATCTTGTTGGAACCACAGCTCCTGCACATCATGGTTGTTCAATTCAGAAATGAAAAAGTTAGTAATCATGGCTCTATACCGATCACCATTGATTGTAATGTTCTGGCCATCATCGTTTTTGAAGAAGTACAGACCAATGATTCCACTAGCCCATAAAGAGCACCAAACAGTCAGTTTTTCTGGATGTAACGGTGTTTTGACATACACTTGAGGATTAGCTCCACTCCAAATGCGGCAGTTTTGTTTGTTGACGTAACCATTCAACCAGAAGTGCGCTTCATCGCCAAACAAAATAAAATGGACGTAGTGCGCGATACGTTTTCCGCACAGAACCATTATTTTCGAAATAAAATTGCACTATTTGCAAGCGTTGTTCAGGCGTGAGTCTATTCATGATGAATTGCCAAACCAAACTGAGAATAAATCACTTGACAGCTGTTAAATCGGTTGCCATCTTGAACAGTAATGCCAACTTAAAGTTATATACCTCGAAAAAAATACCCGTTATTTCCAAATACACAATTTTACTATATCATTATGAATGTATATTATATTGGATGAAATATATTTATTTGAGTGATTCTCACTTAAATGTGCAAATTTGGAATCCGATATTTTTCTCAACTGTCGAATTTATAGTACGCACAATATTTATTTCCTTCTATATCTACCTGCTGAAATCCAAGGTTTGGCAACTATTGCTCTCCTAGTGTCATCCGTTATTTCAAGTCGTTTGGCGCGCTTGAAGTTTGTTTTCAATTTGTGTCTAATTTTCGAAAGATATCTGGAACTTGAAGGGTTTTCCAATAGAAATGATACAATTTAAAATTATTATTATGTAATTGAATTATGAATATGACAAGAGTATAACAACAATTATTATTCTTTATTCCTCTTCCCACTAAAAGATAAATATAATGCCCTTTCTATTATCGGTTATCTTCCACAACCTATCACGTCATCTTTTTCTGGACCATCGCATTGCTCGTCTGTCAACTGTCTACCTTTGACCTCACTCATCACTCTGTCTTACGTTACTATCTCTTTTAGTTCATATCATTCTCCTTGTTTTCTTTCATCGAGCCTCACATATGTGCCTTATATTTTGTTCCTCATTCTGCTCCCTACTTTATTGGAATTTGTATTGAATAATTTCAATTCTCTATTAGTAGTCCTATTTCATTATTTTTCTTTATATGTGCTGTTATCTGACATATTCAACCAAATAAATTTTGTTGAGCTAGTTGTTGTTCGAGTAATTTGAATAACTTCAACATATTTACTCGAGCTATCGAAACAACCCCCTTAAGAATGATATACAGGGTGGCCATTTGAAAACGAAACAGACGAGATTACAGACGAAATAAAGTTTTTCGATAGAAATGCTCGGACAGCTCGATTTCTGTTTCGAGGGGGACAACTTAAGATGTAGGTTACGGACGCATAGCGCTTCAACCCTTGCTACTACAACCCTCACCCCCAAATTTTGAATAGGGAAGATGGGGTGAGTGATACCTCAATTTAAAGGTATTTTTATACTGATTTCAGCACAGTAATTGTTTTTTCATTTTATGCATTAGTTCTCGAAATATTCATGCGTTAGTATGTTAGGAAGGAAGCCACAGTCATGGTTGTTTTGAAGCTCAAAATGCCGATTTTTCACAAAACACTACAAGTGCCATGAAAACACCACTTCATTTTCAAATACTTAGTTAAAAATATTTCGAGAACTAATGCATAAAATGAAAAAACAATTACTGTGCTGAAATCAGTATAAAAATACCTTTCAAATGAGGTATCACTCACTTCATCTTCCCTATTCAAAATTTGGGGGTGAGGGTTGTAGTAGCAAGGGTTGAAGCGCTATGCGTCCGTAACCTACATCTTAAGTTGTCCCCCTCGAAACAGAAATCGACCGGTCCGAGCATTTCTATCGAAAAACTTTATTTCGTCTGTAATCTCGTCTGTTTCGTTTTCAAATGGCCACCCTGTATAATACGCCAATGAATCGTTTCCAGATATTTTTCTTTTGAATGATTCTGCCTTGGTAAGTATAAAATTTAATCAAGAACATAAGTGGGACAATGAATTGAAAGAAATGAATCCAATGAATCAATTTCGTATGGCCAATGCGGTCTAAAAAACCTATTCGGAAGATCCAAAAAGTGCGACGATACGGCAGAAAAAGAAGTCCAATAAGTTTTATTCACACAAGAGATTAATCCAGTTATCGTGGAATCCCTTTGTAACATCGTCCACAGTGTCTATTGATCGTTCAATAAAAAACCCAGAGTGGAATTGGATTAGCCATTCTCTGTATCAGAGCGCTAATAAATTATAATTGAATTGATTCTTTTCTAATTCCATGTGCCATTTGAATATTTTACCATTCTCTCCGATTCCGTATTCAACGATTCCCGCAGAGATCGTGGGGTCGACAGAATCACTGAAAGCGCTACGGATTTCACAAACAGATTTATAATTTTCGCATTATTTTTTTCATCGACTTCGGGAAGTGTTGAAAATGGAGTTTTCTGAATTCGCAGTGGACACATTATACTGCTATTGTAGCACCCACATTCTGACCTACAGAATCTTTATATGCGTTTATCGACTCGTTTCGACAACGATGTTGTTATACTATTCTGAAACTTAAAATTTTCAGGATTGGATTAGATCTCGTAGTTACGGTTGAGCTCGTTATTGGGCAGAATCCGAATAGGGAATTTCGAAATTGGAACAAGATGAAAATTTGCATTTTGATGTAGAATGTTGATTTGAAGTCTAATGCGGAATTATATGTGGATTATACAATCAAAACCATAGAAAATATTAATAATATCGCTGGAGAATATTCCAGTGACCTCGAATCGACAAAGTTGCGATATAATATGAAATGACAATTTCAAGCTTCGCGCAAAATTGCAAGCTGATCACATGATCAGAACCATAGAGAATTCAAGATCAATATTGGAAAAATACTAAATACTGAATATTTCCGTGATTACAGATCCGATCGTGTTGAGATTCTGTATTTTTATATACAGTAACCATTTTGAGCTTATTGGGGAATTTTTGGGTGATTAGCTTTACCAAAACCAAAGAAAATTCAAGATTAACATCGAAAGAAAATTACCCAAATTTCCGTGTCCACGAAACTGCCAGAGTTTAAAATTTATGAAATGCCAATTTCAAGATGATCACATCCTCAGAAAAATAAAAAATTCATGAAGACTAATGGAAAAAATTACCAAATACTGATAATTCCATGATTAAAGTTCTGATTGTGTCGAGGTTTTGCCTGTGCTGTGTTTATGGAATAACCATTTCAAGCTTCTCATTATGGGTGCAATTAGTTGGATGGAATAAATTGTAAAGGATGTTTTTTTTCGGGGTATATAACTTGGCATTACTGTTCAAGATGGCGACCGATTTAACAGCTGTGAAGTGATTTATTCTCAGTTTGGTTTGGCAATTCATCATGAATAGACTCACGCCTGAACAACGCTTGCAAATAGTGCAATTTTATTTCGAAAATAATGGTTCTGTGCGGAATACGTATCGCGCACTACGTCCATTTTATCGTCGACAAAATCGTCCATCAGAGCAGTTTATTCGATGAACTATGGAACGTTTTCGCACCACGTTTACTCTTATTGATAACTCGCATCCCCAGAGACGCCGTACGGTGCGTACAGAAGAAGCTATTGCTGCTGTAGAGCGTAGCATTGAGGAAGACCCGAATGAGTCTATCCGCCATCGAGCACAGGAATTGGATCTGCATGCATCCACTTTATGGAAGATTTCGTGGAAGGATCTTGGTTTGCGTGCTTTCAAAATCCAACTCGTGCAAGAGTTGAAGCCAAACGATCAAGTAAGGCGTCATCAAATAATTCGTCGAATGGGCCCAAAATGAGATTGCCGTTATTCCCGATTTTCATAAGCGAATTTTGTTTAGCGATGAAGCGCACTTCTGGTTGAATGGCTACGTCAACAAACAAAACTGCCGAATTTGCAGTGAAGCTAATCCTCAAGTGTATGTCGAAAGACCGTTACATCCAGAAAAACTGACTGTTTGGTGCGCTTTATGGGCTGGTGGAATCATTGGTCCGTACTTCTTCAGAAACGATGATGGCCAGAACGTTACAGTCAATGGTGATCGGTATAGAGCCATGATTACTAACTTTTTCATTCCTGAATTGAACAACCATGATGTCCAGGAGCTGTGGTTCCAACAAGACGGCGCAACATGTCACACAGCTCGTGCCACAATCGATTTATTGAAAGACACGTTTGGTGAACGCCTAATTTCACGTTTCGGACCTGTGAATTGGCCTCCAAGATCTTGTGATTTAACACCGCTAGACTACTTTCTGTGGGGCTATGTAAAGTCATTGGTCTATGCGGATAAGCCACAAACCCTTGACCATTTGGAAGACAACATTCGCCGTGTTATTGCCGAAATACGGCCACAAATGTTGAAAAAAGTCATCGAAAATTGGACGTCCAGATTGGACTACATCCGAGCCAGCCGTGGCGGTCATATACCAGAAATCATATTTAAAATGTAATGCCTCAAGATTATCTTGCGGATAAATAAAATTCATGTCAATCGAATAATCCATCGTTGTTTTATTGCAATTTAAAGTTTTATAGCTCTAAAAAAAACACCCTTTATATCAATCACATTATTCGGAAATGCGGTTATGTTTACGCATTCACTTCGCTTTACTCACGATGAAAACCTTTCATTACTTGAAATGTATGTGGCAAATAAGCACCCTACGGCGAACTCGAGCTGACTCCGCTCTAAAATTTAGAGTAACTACATCAAGAATAACTCCAATGATTGTTAATTAGGTCAACCAGATATTCGTCATCCAACTGCCTCTTTCTGTCGCTAACTGAAAATACGCAAATATAGCAGTTATGAAAGCGCTCGTTGATTGAGCGATGTTTTATTTTGCTCAAGATTATGGCAGAGAAACTGAGCATTATGATCTATGGAATGAAGCGTATTCTCCCACGCAAATTGAGTTGGAATGAATAATTTTACTGATGAATGGCGATTTATGTGCGTCAACGGCCGATTGCAGGTGACAAGCAGTATTTGTCAAACCTCCAATCAGCTATTCAAACAATCATGTGAAAGGTGCGGTGAATTCTGCATCCTTCCTCCCATATTGATACACCTAAGTTTCACTAGAAAAAACTGGAAAATTCGAATTCGAAATTGTTGGTTATGTTCCTGTTCCACATAATATACAGGGTGGTCCAGATTTTAGTTCGATATCTTTGGCGTCGGATGGAACAACTCTTTTCATGAAAAAAAGTCCATATGAACATAGGTATATCCTATTAATATTCGTTTTAGAGGTACAGACTCTTACTTACTTATAACTCTAGTATTATTACATTTTTGGCGAATCTTTTTCGGACCAAGTTTGTGCGCCCTCCTCCCAGGGGAATATCGTTTTTCGACCCGAGATCGCTGGTTGTCTCATCAATAAGGCAATCCAGCGATTACTGCTTAAGACACGCTCCCTCGCACCATCGTGGAAAGGTGACTCTGCTGCAACGCTGTGACCGCTATAAATCCGCTGAGGCCAAAGTAAGTGTGGCGCGAAACTTATAACGCCCTCTTTGAGTAGACAGAGTCACTACACATTCATTGTCTGGATAATGTAATGTTTCGAATTAAGTAAGTGTCTCCTACCCAAAAAGAATTATCCAGTGGAGTAGATAACAGTGTGATGAATCTTTTCCTGTTGAAAATTTACACCACTGCCTTTAATTCGAAAAAATTGTTTAATTTCTGAAACCAACACAGCTTATTCATTGAAAAAAAGGGATCTTGAATTTCTTCTTGAATTCATATAATGTACCATTTTTGAGATAATCGAGTAAAAACCAAACATTATCCACGAATATCTAAAAAAATATTTTTTTTAAATTTTCTCTGATATGAAATCGATTTTCCAATAAGAGATTTCAATTTGAATAGGCCGCTATCTGGGCAGTTTGGATTTTTTCAAGCTGTCTTCTTTTGGGATTTAACAAGTAAAATTCACCACAAAAATGTTGAAAATTTTCTAGTCACAGTTCGCAAAACTTTTGGGTCGTCTTGAAGAACTATCTCTTCCTTCAATTGTGAAACTGGTGAGAATAGTTGAGATGCTGCGACAAGATAGGGAAGTGAAGAATCGAAACTGTGTGTGTCGCTCGAGAAAAAGTGACAATATAGCTGCTATAACATCGTATCTTGCATGAAGACTTAAGGCTTAATATCTTCAGATTTTTTCTTTGGGGCCACGAGAAAGGTAAGTTCTATGCTAATCATACACATTCGATTCAAGACTATAAAGATGGAATTACTGAAGTTATTGAGGAAATACAGCCGCAAATGAGCAAATTGGTCATGGAAAGGATAAATTGCTGCAACAGTAGCTATTACGACCATTTGGCTGATTGTTGACCATCAAAGTTAATCAGATAATAATGATTTGTATTGAAAAATGCTCAATTCAAACTTTATTCTTTGAGTATTTAAATACTGCATCACAAAATGGATTTTACAAATAACACGAGAAAACTTAAGCCTGAAGAAACATTATCAAACTATTTCAAATTTTTCACATCTGGTCCAATCCGTTATTGCAATCTACCAATCTATCTTAGTGTCAGTCTAGATTCAAAAAAATAGGATGTAGGAACGCGTAGTAAATTGATGACTTCATTAATCCTGTTTTCAATAAATTCAACCGCAAATAAAAATTCTTAAACCGAATTCCTCAAACCTAAAAATAGGTTAATTATTGAGAACTGTCCCGCAATCTCAACCAAGAAAATTAATTGAACATTGTGTCTAACTTTCATTTAATTATCCCCTTGTCAACTAATTTCAGCTGTTATTTCATACTGTTGACATTTTCACTCGGCAATGTCTTAACGACAAGTTGATTCTCATGTATGTCCATGTAAAAATTCCTCTACGATGTGTTGAAGGATAAATTGAAATATGTTGATGAGGTGGATCAAGAAATTTTGTCATATTACTCTCCTGGCAGCTTTTTAATACCTATTAATAAGTTGTCAAGAAGTTTGAGCAGCATGTTCTTCAAACGGTGTGGAAATATAGCATCATTATCCATTCCACGATTGATATATCTAGATGAGTGCAACCGAGAAAAAAATTATCGTAGCTGAATTTCTTTTCAGCGAGCATTCTTTTGATGTCTGAGAACAGGAAAAAGTCGCTGGGTCCAGATCTAGTAAATACAGTGGATGCAGAAGCAATTCGAAGCCCAATTCATTCAATTTTGCCATTGTTTTCATTGATTTGTGACACGGCGCATTGTTTTGATGAAACAGTACCTTTTTTTTTCTTCAAATGGGGCCGTTTTTAACGATTTCATCCTTTGAACGATTCAATAACGCTATATAAAAATCGCTGTTGATGATCTGGCGCTTTTGGAGGTAATCAATGAACATTATACCTTGCGCATCCCAGAATACTGATGCCACAACCTTGCCAGCTGACTGTTGTGTTTTTCCTCGCTTTGGATTCATCGTGTGAAGTCCACTCAGCTGGGTGTCGATTGGACGTAGTGAAATGATGGAGCCATGTTTCATCCATTGTCACATATCGACACAAAAAAAAATCATGTTTATTGCACTTAAACAGCTTCAAACACTGCTCAGAATCATTAACACGTTGTTGCTTTCGATCGATTTTGAGCTCGCACGGCACCCATTTTGAACACAGCTTTATGATATGGAATTAATACTAGCAATTCCATCTGTGCATCTGAGCGGGGACTTTTCAATTGGCCTAATATCTCTCATGATTTTGCATTTTTACTAGAGTATCCAACGTCAAGATGAGTTTTCTAACACTATTTGAAACATGTTAGTAGACGTTTTCGTAGATATTACTTTTTATTACTGTCTTTTTTTCTCGTGGAGAATTCTGAGTTTTCTAACACTATTTGAAACATGTAAGTAGACGTTTTCGTAGATATTACTTTTTATTACTGTCTTTTTTTCCCGTGGAGAATTCTGCTTTGCTTTCTCAAGAATAAAAATTTCGTATGGTGAAACCCGGGACTGTAAGATGAAAAGCTAATGTTACTAACAGTCCTTTTGTTCAAGTACTGAAGTAATTAGAAATCAATGTTTCGGTATGAATAGATTGCTGTGTTGGTGATACTGAACTGACAGAATTCTTATTACTCACGATTTTAATTAGATTGATATATTTGGACTATTGTATTCGCTTCGTTCACTGTGACTGTGTTTCTCACTTTATTGTAAGGACACAAAGCTTTATGAGCTAAGTATGGAAAAAAATAGGTTCCTTCATTGTGTTCACTCAATAAACTATTTAATTTTCATAAATGTTTTTTAATTTTTTATATTCGAAACATATACAATCCTGAAAAAGCCTGCATATATCTGCATCAAAGAGCAGACGAACTCAATACTCATTACGTTTTCCCTAGTTTTGAGGTCGGGTGATTCTTTTGTATTTCACCCAAATTGACTTCCATACCGCTGATTAGGAATTCTTGAATACGTTTGATACCTAATAAAATTGCTGAATGAAAGAGGATTTTCGAGGAACTCCTACCACGTGAATGATTTCAAACGCAATGAAGGCTTCGAACAAACGACGCTTTCAAAAAAGCAATCTTATGTGCTTACAAGCTTCTCCAATTAGCTTTCTACGCTATTGAAATCGAGAGCTTACCTAGCAGAATGGCAAAGATTACGTTCTATTGAAATTTTCTGTATGAATAGCGATATTCTTGCCAAGATATTTCTCGAGTTGCCCTATTGGATGTTACATTTTTCATGAATAATTTCATTCTAGGAAAATTCATATGATACGAGGTACCTACTTATTAAATTCAATTCTTAATTCTTTGTATTTCATGAATCATGTTATGCGGTGATTGTTTGGATTCAAGTGAAGCATACGATTGTGAAAATAATGACTTTCTTCTGAGAAAATTGAATATCATTAAAAATAATAATAATAAAAATTTGAAAAACCGATATAATCTGACTTTATGGTCAAATATATAATGTTTATAGCCCGGTTCTCCTTGTTTCTAAAAATTCTTTCTGGAGGCCAAAGCTTGCAGTTTATTACAAGTAGGTAATAATTGAAACCTGTTTGAAGTTAATTGAAGTAACATCAGAATTGATGAAAGTAAAGAGGAATATATGGCTAAAATTCCTAAAAATTGATCATTTACACTATTTCAAATTAAATGTCTAAGGCCTTCATTCTTGGAAAGAAATAGGTGTTTTTGTTATTATATTCTCTCTCTTCAGAATGAGAAGTACAGCACACAAAATGAAAAAAGAATTGATAATGTTTTATATGAATAATTAATAAAATATCATATCACTGACTTTGTTTTTTTATTAAAGAGCATCTTTGGAAGGAAATTTATGGGATCTAACTACCTTCCCAATTTTTCCATGACAGTTGAACCATTTACAAACATTGTGTTCAAAATAACCTCTACACTGTTTCTTCAACTGAATTCGTTTTTTCAAAAATCACGCAGATCAGCAAGTTTTGAGTTCAGATGACTAAAGTCGCACCCTGGATGCAAAATTTGCATTTTCTTATTTTTTTGTTCATCAAATAATTTTTATTTTAGTCATTCTAGTTATTATGTGAAAGTGGAAAATTCTCAATCCAAGTTATATCTTTTAAATTATACAGAGGTCAATATTTTGATGCTCGTTATTTTCCAACAGTGTCTGGTTAGTTTTTGGGTGCAGAATCTGAATTAGTCCCCAGATCTACTTTTGAAATATTCTTTTTTATGGTGGGTTTCATAAAACTTTCATAGTGGTGAGTTGTTCAATTAAATCATTTCTGTATTCAATTTCAGTTCATTTTTGAGACTTCCATAGATTTTCAACCACAATCGATGAGTTGATCGGTCAATCAAAGTTTTATGAAACCCGTTAAATAATAAAATTTCTGAGGAACATAAAACTGGCCTAGATTTTCAATCCCTCCTATGAAGGCACAATCTAGGCAAAACTTTGCTGAAGTCATCATCAACCTTCACTAGGAGATGGCACCTAACGAAGAAAAATATAAATTAACCTGCCCCTAAAACACCAGAGTTGGTGACGTTTTTGACATCAGCACATTGAAAATATTTAAAATTATTTTCTCTAATTCTGTGGTTATTTCCGTTCATTCTTCCACATCTTGTAGAACAAAATCGTGTGAGAATATATCAGAAACGCACACTTTTCATGGTTACATTTTATTATTATATGTTGGTACTTCGAACTTTCCGCCACGGCTTTATCTGTCAATTCATCAATTTGCCCTAAGAAAATCAGTTCTGCCAACCAACATTTTTCAATACAAAAATCACCAAATGATATTTACGGAAATATTTCATTAATTTCAATAAATATGCAATGAATTGGAGAAAATAATGTATAATACTCGTACAGAAGGCTCATTCTACCACTCGTTCATTCAAAAACTCTCTACTTCGTGGCTCGTTTTTGAGAACTTGTGGAAGAATATCAATGCCTTCTGCACTTGTATTATAAATACTGTATGGGATTTTTGGCACCAATTTTATTTTTTTTTTAATTTTTTGTCCTTCGTAATTGGGCCCCATAGATAAACATAAATCAATTCTCTTGCAAAACTAAAACGAGTAACGAAAGTAACAGTCATTTAAACTACATAATTTTTGGATTATCCACTCTACCCCCATCGTCGAACAACACATCCAGCTCGTCCTATGTATATTCCCGAACTGACACGACATTTAATTGAACAAACAAATGAAATACACGTGCTCCAGCCCGTCAGACGGATGCCGAGACCATAGAAGTTCGGAGTAGAATAAATTCATATCACCGATTCTATTATGTTCGAATTTCGACCTCCGCCGTGCTTCGTTGAACGCGGAATTCCAACATAAATCTACGGCGAAAGGGTCAAATCTGCTATTCAGATTCAGGACGTGTGTTTTGCCACGGAACTTCGGGTATGCGTCAAGCCCATCAGGGCCAGAATCGACGAAATAATTTGTATATGAAAAATGAAGGTTGGCCAGCCTATTTCCAGCCCTGGAAGGGGTTTGGCAAACGGCCTATATGTAATTCACGCTAGGGGACGACAAGGCCGGTTGACTCGAATTATGTAGCGGCCAGAAACGTATCGAAGACATTCTCGGAATGATGGTTTCGGGAATTATGTTTGGCGATAAACCGTATATTTGTTGGGCTCGGGTTAGGTCAGTTGGAGGCACAGTTTAGGGATTCAGAGTGTGATTCACTTGTAAAATATGTCATAAGTCACTTGGAGAAGGCCATAACATTTCGATTATACAAGGTTGTCCAAGTTTTTGGTTATTTATGTGAGGTCAGGGAATTTTTTGCCTAACAGTACAAAAATAAAGCGAAACCAGAATGTGTTGATTTGGGTTTGTATTGGCTAAAATAGTCCACGTTCCGGCTTTTGCCGATTTGGTTACTTTCATTACCTGGAGCTACGTAAATCTATCACTTTTAATTATCTTTCTTATGATTCGCATATACCAGTGCGGTCTTTATGGGAATTCATGAAATGAGTAAGAAAACTAGGTTTTATCTGAGTCACTGACATATTTTTTATATGTAGAAAGTATATTCAAAGTCCCAACGCCAACATTTTTCTTATATACGAAGAATTCCCAAGAATTCATTAGGAGGCAGGAAATTTATTGCTACTAGTCCTTTTGAATAGATCCCAGTATGCTAGTTGATCGCCTATCGAAAAAGTATGTGTCGATTTGATCACATTCATTGCTTGAAATAGAACACGTGTTGTCGAGTGGTAATTTGGTCGCTCTTATTGATGGGAGTTTTGCTCATCTTCCACATCACATAAATTTGATTGGTTTTGGAACGTATTGAGAGCCGTTTAAGAAAATTTTATCAAACACCGATGTAGGCATCGAGTCAATGAAAACGAGAGAGGTTTTTCGTGATTTCGACAATGATGTTTGGCAAAAACCTGTAGTATATGTGGAATAAACTGGAGATGAGTTCTGAAGGAAATTATTTTACAATCTTAAGAACCGTCATACCACCGAAGAAAAGATTTTTGATGAAATAAGAAAAAAACTAATTAAGATTATCCCTCGGATTAACCAATATAATTTTCACAACATTTTCTGATCAATATTATACCTAATTTGCAAGTTCATCTAAAACACTGCTTATAATTTTCGTCAATTAGAGATGATATTATTACTTGCTATTATAGGTCAAGAATATACAATAATCAAATTATATTTTAGTAGAATAACACAGTTACAATAATGTTGTAACAAAGAAAGCTAATCAGATCGCGAATTATTTGAAATAATCGACATCACAGTTCAATACAATCTCATAAATATCATTTTCAACTCTAGGGTTTCAAAAACGTTCGCCCATAGTGGCGGCAAATGATCGAACGAACAACTGGACAAGCGTTTTTATGGAATGGTTCAAATAAGATTGAAAAAACAGTACCATATTGTTATTATGAAGTTTTTGTTTCCTTAAAACAAATAATTTATTTATTTCTGCAGCAATACAACCTGACGCCTGGCTACCTTTTGTTGATTCATTCAGTTGCAATGATAATCTTTTATATCATTGTTTGGAAATAAATAAACTACGTGTATTGCTTAGCCCGGATCTCTCTACATTTTCAAAATAATACCTCGAAACAATTTGGATAATGTTCAAATGAATAGAAGTAAAGGATATTGTTTCATTATTGAAATATTGTATGCTAATATTAGTCAGCCCAATTCTTGATAATATTTTACTACCTTATTGTGATTATACAGTTTTTATGTTTCCATGACACAATATGTTTCTCTAGATTAATGGCCAACATAGGAGCCTGACGCCTGACTATCTTATGTTTATTTGTCCAATTGTAGAGATAATCTTTCACAATATTAGTTGCTCAGAAAGTCCTACGTGCATTGTTTAGCCCGGATATCGCCACATTTCTTCAATAATGCCTCAAAACATTCGAGTACTGCTCATATTAATATAGTTACAGGCATGATTGAAGCAGGATGAGAGTATAACATGTAGCCAAGCTCTTAACACCAGTCAGAGTGTTAACTCCCGTAAGATATACAGAAGAAGTAGAAAGCGTCTTTTTGGTTGTCCATGGTTTATTGTTTCTAGTAAAACCATTGGTAACCGATAACAGAATGTCCACATACACTTCAGCAGGTCTTGGAAAGCTCATCCTTCAAAAAGAGGAAACCACGCAGCTAAGTTAGAGTGGACACAAGCGACTAGCAGATCGGTATATAGGTAACTCATCGAATGTGGTTATTTTCTGATGTGTCAAGGTTTGGATGCAATGTAGATTCATGAAGAGGGAAGATTTTCTCTTCATGCATAACAATGCCCGAAAGCCCATTCGCACAATGCAGTCCTATCTACCAATTCTCTAGATGAACAAGGAATTCAGAATTTGCCATGGCTAGCTCAGTCACCTGATTCCAATCTGGCATATGTTACAAAGAAGAGTTACTCATGGTCGAAATCAATTTCATAGTAGCCATGAACTCTTTGCGGATCCACAAGAAGTCTGGCAGAAAATAACACAGCATATGTTGCTGTGTTATTGAAAATAGTTATTTGTTTTACTAGGCAGCTAAATAGTAGAATAACTGCCGCGGCTAATAGTTCATAGCCGAGCGTAGTGAGCTAGGAATTCAGCCAAGGCAGTCAATCCAGTTTTCTGCCTAGTTGAACATATAATTTTTTCTTCGATTGTTTATAATGATACATGTAGGATATTGTATTTGCAAATTCATAAATTCCCAAAATTTCGTTATTTTTCCTGTAGTGATGAATTGAAACGAAATTTGATAGAAATCGCAATTGTTGGAATGATTGGTTGCTATGAAAATGTATATGTCCATGATAATTATAGTTTAACTTATGGAATATCTGAAAGTTTTTTGAAAGAATATCAGATATATTTATACTATGGACAGTGATAACGACTTAGAAGTACTTACTTCTCTAGAAATAAGAAAGGTGGCAAAAAATATTGATTGTCAGAAAATGTCGAATGTTTTGTTCGCTTGAAAATAATCACTTTGCTGCCTAGGTATTAAAGTAGTTACTTTGATGATTGAAATGACTGTGTCTGCAAAACAAATATTTGCTATCAATTAAAGAATAAAATTCTTTATTTATGATGAATGTTAATTTAAAAAAAAATAACCTATGTCCGTTTATTGTACAGTGCATCCCATTTTGAGTGAGACAGCCAGGTTTCTCGCTTGTTATTTAAGATAGAGCCTTGCGGTTTTCACGTTCCTGTCCTACTTTTTCGTGAAACTCAAGTTGGTCTAATCAGATTTTTCATAACTGTTTCCGTTCAAGAGATACAGGGTGATTTTGGAAATTGATACTTTTCGGACACCTCCTTTATCTCCGAAGTTATTAGAAATAATGCTGAGGTAAAAACTACATCTGAATCAGAATTCTGCGTAGAATCCAGTGGCGTACTCAAATTTTTTTTCGGGTTATGGTTTTAAAGATTCAACACAAACCTATATTTTTTTTAATGGAACACCCTATATATCATGACTTCGTTGAATCCGTTATTTTTTTCCCTTCAAAATAATGTATGATACTATATAGGTAGGATGTTCAGAAATGTTAAAAAACTCTAAAACTTCAAATAATGATGTTTTTTTTGTTAATGGGCAATGGATTTCCAATATAAAAAGAGAATCAATTTGAAAATTTTCATTTGTGATTTTTATTTATAGTAGAGTAAGCAAACAAAGATAATCCACTCATCACTAACGTGAAAAACGAAGGTACCTACCTAAAACAAATAAATAATACAAAAATTCATAAACATTGTATAATATCTTACAGATTAAACTCTTCAAATTGCTGTCCATTTTCCCTAATACATATATTATACTACAGTAAAAGACACTACAGTCCCGAAGAACTTCGTGCATCAACAGAGGCAGTTTTCCAGGATTTACAATATTTTATAATATTGAATGCACTCAGGCGTATTGAAAATTTTTGTCAATTATGTATAAGACAAAATGGACAGCAGTTTGAACCGTTTAATCTGTAAGATATTATGCAATGTTTATGAATTTTTGTATTATTTATTTGTTGCTATTAGGTAGGTACCTATGTTTTGTTTTTCATTTTAGTGATGAGTGTATTATCTTTGTTTGCTTACTCTACTATGAATAAAAATCACAAATGAAAATTATCCAATTGTTTCTTTTTTTATAGGGGAAATCCATTGCCAATTAACGAAAAAATCATCATTATTTGATGTTTTAGTGTTTTTTTAACATTTCTGAACATCCTACCTGCATAGTATCATACATCATTTTGAAGGGAAAAAAATAACGAATTCAACGAAGTAATGATATATAGGGTGTTCCATTAAAAAAATATAGGGTTGTGTTCAATCTTCAAAACCATAACCCGAAAAAAAAATTTGAGTACGCCACTGGATTCTACGCAGAATTCTGATTCAGATGTAGTTTTTACCTCAGCATTATTTCTAATAACTTCGGAGATAAAGGAGGTGTCCGAAAAGTATCAATTTCCAAAATCACCCTGTATCTCTTGAATGGAAACAGTTATGAAAAATCTGATTAGACCAACTTGAGTTTCACGAAAAAGTAGGACAGGAACGTGAAAACCGCAAGGCTCTATCTTAAATAACAAGCGAGAAACCTGGCTGTCTCACCCAAAATGGGATGCACTGTACATTGTCCTCTGGGAAAGTATCACTTATACTACTAAAATTTTATTTTACTCTTCAACCTAATCATTGAAATCTATTTACTTATTAACGAACCATGATATGAAAATTTCTTAAACGGCGTCTGTACATTTCTGGAGTTAAATAATACAGTACATATTCAATTCCTAATTCAATAATGTAGGAACCTAATGATACTATTATTACCTAAGTAATTGCGCTATATTCTTCGTCTTCGCTTTACGTCTATTACCAACTTTTACCTGTTTTCCAATAATGGAAGGACTAAATACCTTACTTGCATGCCATGCAAAAGGCGTCAGTAAGATCATCTGCGTGAGTGAAAACCAGGCACATTTCCGGTGCGGTGAATTGGTAGACGTAGGCGAGCCTGTTCTTCGAAAGTACCAAACAAATAAGACTTGATGCAATAACACGTTTGCATGAATGATTCCTACGTTCAAACCTCCATTCAGATTCGAGAGAACTGCGTTTCAATGGTGTGGGTAGTGGCGAAAAAAGGTTGAGGCTGGATATGACCTTTACTTCCTATATGCACTGGTATGAAAATTTGAATGCTAACGGCTGGAAACCCAGAACCACACCGCAAAATTAATTCTGTGAGTATTTCCTTTTGAATATTTCATATCCTATGGGTAATCTCGAAAATCTCTCTGTTACTTATGAACAGAATAAATCACATCATTTTCTGCTAGCGAAAAATTCTTGAAAAAATAACAGTTGAGTTCCTCAAATTTCATGATTGAGATATCTTTCTCTGGTAGAATAAATTGGAAGCAATATCGCCTCAGTTACAATAAACTGTGTCCGTAAAGTATAGAACAAATTCATTTTTAGCTAAACAGACCAATTTGAGAAATAATCCCGGAACACGTCGATTTTTTATTTTAGTTTACCGTATATTGAAATAATAATCTAATATACAGGGTGAATTATTTTCGAGTTATGACGTCACCGTCCTTTTTTTAAATGGAACACCCCCATTTTGTCTCAATTTTCCGATTACTCTAGCTGAGCTGATTCCATAAATGTATCACATGTTGATTCCAATTGGTACAGGGTGGACAAAAAAACAATAGTTTTGTGTGTGCTCATAATGTAACGCGTAACATTCTTTATTAGTTAAATCAACAATATTATCAAAAATACTTATTGTCTAGCGGCAATTGGTTTGAATGTAACACCCTGTAGTTTGTTTGTTTAGATTAATAAAATGAGCTGTTTCCAAACATGTTTGGCGCTTGTAGTATAGCAGACAGAAAATGAATAAAATTATTTCTTATTTTTATACATTTTCATCAATCTAAAATTGTAACAAACTACAGGGTGTTACATTCAAACCAATTGCCGCTAGAAAATAAGTATTTTTGATAATATTGTTAATTTAACTGATGAAGAATGTTACGCGTTACTTTATGAGTACACACAAAACTATTGTATTTTTGTCCACCTTGTACCAATTGAAATCAACATGTGATACATTTTTGGAATCAGCTCAGCTATAGTAATCGGAAAATTGAGACAAAATGGGGGTGCTCTATTAAAAAAAAAATGACGTTGACTTCATTACTCGTATTTCACCCTGTATATTAGATTATTATTTTAAAATACGGTAAATTAAAATAAAAAATCGACGTGTTTCAGGATCATTTCTTAAAATGGTCTGTTGAGCTAAAAATGAATGTGTTCCATACTTTACGGACACAGTATATATTCTAACACACTAATATTTTGCAGAGGAAATATATTCCTCTGTATTTTACAAATTTTATTACTCGAAACAAGGACTTCGTGATAAGGGCTCATATCATTACGGTCTTATTTTGTTCAAATTTCATTCGTTGACTTCCAACCTTTCTACACAGAGGCGTGAAATGTAAAATTTCCATTGGAGATGAATATTATCCTCGAACGATTCAAACGGCATTGAAAATAATATATGTTATTTGAATATTCCTTCCTCCAATAAAAAGAAAATTATGTTTCAGATGTAATAAGAATAACGTTGAACACGAATTGTGGAAATATTACTTATAATCCCTTTTGACGTTATAGTTTTTGCGAACAGTTATGGCGACTACTGTTGTGAATTATTGTCAAATACTGCTATTTGGATAAATGACCGTGTTTCCATTTCGTGTTGCGGGGGTAATTTTCAGCCTTCCAGATAAGAAAGGGTAGCTGTTATTCTGTCTCATTCACCTATGCTATTGGGTTATTTATTATTCGATCCTGTGAGAATTTTCAGTTTAGGTGTAACGTCCCAGAACGAATAAAATTGAATTTTTGTGTTTGACCTACATTTGTATATTATTTTTATAGGTCAAAATAGTTTTATTAGGAGTAAAAGTGTGACTTTTTGTGGCGAGACTCAATGCAATTTCAGTGTTTTTACTCCGAACGAAACTCCAAACGGAATTCAAACGACAAAATGGAGGGAAATTTTCAAGAAAGATTGCATCGCAGCTGATAGATTTCGAAGAATGCTATGGTTACCAAAAACCATATAGCTTCTATGATCTATTATTATTATTATAATATTTCACTAAATTGGAGTCGTTAAGGCTCAGTTAGCCTACCGGGAACTGTGACCGAATTGTACTTTTGTTCTCAATCTCACCTATTCATACTAAACCAGGGAGGCCGTCGATGCTGTTAAACCGAGGACATCCTTAGGAGCCTTGGCTATTACTTCGTGAGTATCCAGAACTGACATTCCCATATGAGTGGTTTTTAGGCCAGTCAGCTCCCATTTGCACACTATAGGTTCCGCTGTATCTACCTTCTTTTCACAGAGTCTACTTGTCTCCTTGATACCCTTTTTGTAAGTTTATCGGCTTTTTCATTTCCTTCAACACAATGCCCCGGTACCCCATATAGTAGAGTTACTTTATTGCCTCTGGCCAGTTGCTTTATGGTATTACGGCACTCCCATGACAATAGAGACCCCTGGCTATATGAATCTAGGGACCTCAGCGTAACGTGGCTGTCCGTAGTGATGTCAATACGCTGAGGTTTCTTTTGAGACAACCTTAAGTGCAAATATAGACAGCTAGTGTCTCGGTTTGTAAGATAGAGGACTCACTTCCCAAGGATCTAGAGATCCTCGTTTTAGGCCCATATACCCCAACACCTCTGCCTTTTTCTCATTTTGATCCATGAGTATACCATATGGAGGACTTTTTGTCCAAGCGATCAACTATGTTCATTGCACTGAGATGGTCGTCTCAGCCTCTACCTGGAGGTTTGAGTCTTATATTGATTCAATATCCCCAATCCAGTTTCCCGGAAGGAGATTCCCTTTTCGGGATGTTCTTACTGATTCCAGCAAGCTGCACTTGAGCTCTAGAATATAAATTAATTCAAAAAGGTTGCTCCAAAAAGTTTTCATACAAATCTCCATTCAAACGATGATCTCTATGAAAATATCATGTTCATCTCTAGACCATAAAAGATTCAAGTATACAATATAGCATAAGCATCACCAATGGATGTCCATGTCCACAATAGGCAAAGGATAAAAGAAAGTCAGTTAGGAGTTAGTGTTTTCATATTATTGAATAACAATTCCCTATTTTCCAATAAGAGTTTCCCACATGAAAGTAGATACTAACATTTATTCAGACAATTTTCCTCTAATCAAATTTTTCTGATGTAAGCATAAAATTTGATTCTTCTATGGTACCGTGGAAGTATTTCTCATAGCTAAATCCCTTTCCGCACCCTAACAAATTTGACAGATAAAATTCACAGAGGCAAATTTTATAACTCCAGGCTTGAAACAGCATTATGGATGAAATCCTCCAAGAATGCAGTCATTCATTCTCAACATTGTTGTGGTGCATTTAATTCTGGCCGTCTCCATCTTACTTCACAGTCATAACGAAGAGGGATTGAATTATCTTCCTCGGGAATGTAATAAAATTTCCTCTTATAAAATATTAAACTTTAGTTGAGGCAAAAGCAATAATGCATTCAAAGCTTCCTTCAGAATAAATGCTTCAGACAATCTACATCCTTCGGTGAATAATCATAATGTTATCAGATATAATTCTGTTTTCAATGAAACGGTTTTGTCTAAAATTAATTCAATATCAAGTTTTTCCGACGATTTCGTTCGGAGGAAAGTTTACAATCAAATTATTTTCACCACTGAAAGTCTTGTGGATAAATTAGTTTTAATATTGCATCAAGCCGACTTCAATCTGCTTGTAAAAACTCCTTTCCTTTTTGAGGGATTAGAGTAAATAAATATAAAATGTTTGGAACATGTTTTATTGCGTTTTCTCACTCTTACTCATTTTTATCGCTAAACCTCAGTGTTTCATGAATTGATCCACGGTTTCTGCATCTATTGATTAGACTGAAATTCTCGATAGGTACATTTTTCTTGATCTGAAGTGATAGGTTTGAGGTTTTCGCGAAGCAAAACCGATAGCTATGTCATCACATAACAATATATTTTTTTTTTTAATTTTGAGCCGTGAATGGTCTGAATTGAGTTCATGTTAAACGAGAATGTTCGATTCACTGATGACAAATATATCCTTAAATTCTATTCATATATATATCATTTTAACAGAAACCTTGAAATTTGAGGGTAGGTTGCAATCTCGAATGCTACGCTTGAAGGGACACATACGAGTAGGGGTTCCAAAGATATAACCGTTCGAAATCTTGTTTTTTTATTAATTTTAATTGGTTATTCGATCCCGAAAAAAAATCGAGTTTGGACGAATGATTACCATTTAAAGCCTATTGGAAAATTCTATTTGAATCACATCATCATAACCAAAGAAAATTTAAAAAGAACATTGAAAGAAATTTGCATAATATCTCCATAACTTCAACATCCACAGAGTTGAATTTTGGATGTTTATTTTGATTAGCAATTTCGATCTTCATCCAATATTTCAAGCTGATCAACTATAACCACTACCTTGAAAAATTCAAGAAGAATATTGTTCGTTGTCTATGGGCCAACATTTCAGCGTTAACCACCAATATTCGTGTAGAATAGACAATCATCAATCGATGTAATTGCGTATTAACATGCCTCATTGATCTTGTTGCAAGATTGTGAACATACAAGTTAAACTGTTGATATGTGTTACATCAATATCCTTACAAATACATTTGGGAATTTGATGATACCCAGACGTGTTCCAATTTAGGTACTAATAGAGAGCTTAACTGATCACATTTCGAGTATCGACTTCACTGAAGAACTCATCAAACAGAAATTGGATCATTTGATTACCAGTGTTGATACAGGTGTAATTTAAAATATGCATTCAAGAATTAAACGAAGTGAGTTACTATGTTATTTCCAACAATTAATCATCGGTAATTGAATCTGTCTATGCATGATGGGAAAATATTGGATGAGTTTCGAAATGACGCAATGAATACAAATCTGGTATTTTAGTGTATCAATACTCTATACTTTATAGCAACGGAAATTGTTGGAATTTAATAAAATCTGTTATTGGAATTTCAAAAAACTCTGGATGGCAAACGCGAACGTTTTCATTCTATCATAAGATATTTACTTTAGGTAGGCAGATTTACATGTAATTTCATTCCGCCTTCCGGACTAGTGCGGAAATAGTAATTTACGTAACAAGTCCGGAAAATAGGGTTTTTTTGGACGAATAGACAAAATTCCAGGACTAGCGTAAGCGAGTCCTGGAAGTCTGTGAGTCCAAAAAAAACATTTTCGGGCGTGTTGCGTACAATATTTTTTCGGCAACCATGTAAAATAACACTATCGCTATGCTGCTTTCCATATTTTATTGCGATTGCGATCAAAAATCATGCAAATTTTTGACAACTAATTTCATATGAACTGTCAGCCGTTATCTCGGTTGCTATGGATTCTATGATTCTTTTCCGGCCTAGTGCGGAAAATACGTACTTTCCGGACTAGGCCAGGAAATGCTACTTTCTCAGAGAATAAGCTTTTTCTCGAAAAATGATATTTTCCTGCACGCTACTGCTTCTTAATCAAATAACGTGGTCCAGAGTTGCATACAGTAAAGTGCGAGGAAAACACTCTACTTACAGTGATCTGTGTGTGCAATCCTTTTCTCCGCTTACCGCACTAGTACGGAAAATCAACTTTCCGTACTAGTGCGAGTAGAAGATAAAACACAGTAGTGAAAAAAATTCTTTTAACTCCGCCTATCGTAGGAAATACTTTTTTTGAAGTTCTTAACGATATTCATGTATTTATCAATGGTAACCTATCACGGAAATATTCATCATTGAGTATTTAGTATTTTTTTCCAATATTCTTCTAAAATTGTGATTAGCTTGAAATATCACCAGAAGCTTACAATTGTTATTTAATTTCAAATTTCTAGGTGCTTCATTCAAAAGTTATCGTGTATAAGGACGGACAGACAATGAAGAGATTCGAATTTGAGGACGGATGCGTCATCAGTGAGTCGAACCTTATTATTTGCGACCATTCTCGATTCAAAATTCTGAAATTAAAGACAAAAATAGTATATTTCATCAGGGGAGAATCATGAGTGCTTTCACTTGTTTGTCTCGCCACAAATATCCGTAAACCAAAACGATTTCAGATCATACACACAACAATTGAAGACATTATTTGCTGAGACTTGTGTCATTCCACACAGAATGTGAATTTCTTTTGAGTTGCCTAAGTTCAAGGACTTGTACAGCATAATTACGAGATAGGCTTTCTCATTCATCCAGGAAAATGAAAACTCTCACATCTCACTTCTCGAATGATGGCTGCTCTAGGCATTCTTTCATTCGTATCTTGATAAACATAACGGCAGTAGGCAGGTGAATTGCTTTTTTCACGTGGTATATTTCCGAATGCTTAATAGGATATTTCTGGAGAAATCATTCGATCTTAATCTCTTATATTTATAATGACTGTTATAGGTCACGTTTTATGAATAGAAATCTGATTTGTATGGAAGTCGATTATATCGTTCGAATTGTGGACTTAGGAATGAAAAGAACTTGTTACTGTATTCAATCCCCCAAAAATATAATATTCGATTAGAAACATTTGTCGTTTTTATAGAATAATACATTTTTCCAACATTATCTCAAATCCTATATCCAATAGAAATTTGTCAGCTTCACTCAACAGATATTTTTTTTTCTGGACTGCATAAATAGTCTCCACAGAGGCTTAAACTTGCATTTGATTTCTCCACATTTGAAAATAAATGATATTGCCGTATTCCATACATTTTCACATTGAATTCTATGAAATTCTGATTACAATAGTATGAGGTGATGGATTTTTTTTATTGAATGATTTAGTTTTATTTCATTTCATTGTTTTATGAGCATATCGAAAAGTTTCACTTCCTTCTGGAATAATTGAATTTCTTCTTCTTTCTAATATATGGCTTATGGGTCGTTCTTTGTTTCTCAAGAGTTGTAAGATGTAGACGAGATGCCAGGTTAGTGAAACCTACACATATTTTTTTGCTCTGGGGCAAGGATTTCATTGATTTTCACTTTTCTCGGTTTTATGGTAGGAACATTCAGTGAAAAAAATCGTTCTAGACTTCGTAGTGTAAGAAATAATGATGATGTAATTCTTATATATTACTTTTCCAGAAAACACAGGTGGGACCTTCAGTCAAATGAGATGCTGCATAATAATAATTTTTCACTCTCTTCATTACTTTTTACGGAAGTGAAGTCCTGCCAGGCCCGGTGTTGCCTCGTCTTAGAGATCCTGTTTTGAATATTCTTACATTAGCCTGATTAGTTCATGAAGGTATCCCTTGTTCCTCCTAGAAGAATACGCTGCAAAACTAATTTAGTGCCTCATTAGATATTAAATGTTTGCAGCTGAAGATCCGGTATTCTAGAATGAGCTATCATCCAAACTTCGGATCCAATATATAGGGATTTTCTTAATTCATGCGAAAATTCCAGAGGACATTTTCTATTTGAAATATTTCCTTTTTCAAGTTGAAGCACTCTGAACATCGTTTTTGATGAAAAATTGTAAACGTAGGTCCGTTCTATTGGTATTTTCGGCTGGACAGAAATTTTAAAATGTTATTTGACAAATGACTAAATGACGAAAAAACAGAACTTCAATACCTCTACACCACATATCGAAAAAATGAAAATCTTATTCAATTTTTTACGTGAAAATGAAACATTTCGACATTTAAGTCAAGTAATTCCATGTTATATTTTTGTTTTGAATATTTTATTAAAAATCTTTTTTATCGAAATATTATTTTATAGTATAGTATAAATTTTTCCTATATGTTATATATCCTCATAAAACAATCTATACAGTCCTAAATTTAATAACAAAAAAGTTTCTATCAGTTTACTCGTCCTCATTAACTTGACGAATTACATCTTTAAGTGCTTGAATCGATTGTGAAGCATTGCCGTAGATATTATCTTCCACGTGATCCCAAAGGAAAAATCTAAAGATATTAGATCACAAGATCTCCGTAGCCAATTGTGATCACCAAGAAATAACACGTGTGCAACTGAAAATGATAACTCTTATTGGAAGACTTTTAGGGTTTAGAGCTATTGATTGGAAACGTTTCCAACACTATTATGATATATGAAATTGATGGTTGAGAACACATAATCCTTAATCTTTAAAACCTTGGGCTTTCATATTTACTGTATTTATAAGAATATATGAGTGAGTCATAAGAAAAAAGAAACCAATTATAAAAAAAATTGATTGTCTATGATCATTTGAAAAATTAGAGTTCGTTTTCAGAATCACATCAAATGAGGGCTTGTATTTGTTGACAGCTATCAATAAAATCATTTATTGCCTAAATTAAACCGAGATCGATACCTATAAATATCTGCTGCAAATTGAGATAATAAAATTGAAACAAGTTCCTTTTTATTCTTATACGGAATCATCCTCCGGGTTTTTTTTTTCGTGGAATGATACACGCGTACCCTCCCAACGTCCACAAGATACATACCCGCTTTCCAAATATTTTTTCAATGTAACGCCCTTTCAACGTTTCTCATTCCGTGACCAGAAATAAAATCCAACCGAGCTCAATTATGTTGTATTTACACTCAATTCCGAAAAACGCTCTGGGGATATCAATCGAATGAAACCCTCTTCTCGGGAATTTTATTGGCTTCATTGGCACACAAATTTCCGAACACGAGCTCCCGTCTGATATAATCATCGTAGAGGACCTTTATCATCGGACATACCTCGAACCCTTGAGAAATTTTCCTGGATAGGTTCCACACGTAGGTTCGGCCAATTCCCTGAAGAGGGCGAATTTTTTTATTTTCGATCATTATGGTCTTGCCCCGGGGATCTCTGTTCGAAGGAGAATTAATTGAATTTCGCGTTGGAAAAATTTGTGGGGGCATTGCTCATTGCCGGTGTATTTGAATTTTGGGGTTAATATTGGTTATTCTTAATTGATGGAATATGCGAGGTGGGTAATTTGAATTCGCTGTATAGGGAGGAAATACTATTTGAGTTCAGTTATTTTCAAATATTGCTTCAATTTCAAAATAAAATTCATTCGAGTGATGATCTATTATTACAATTGAAAACATCAGATGGAAAAAAAGTGTTCAGAATTATATACTGCCAATATTTTTCAGCGAAATAATCATATCTTCATTGTTGAGACTTCATTTCAAATATAGTACCTGATGGCATCGATAAACATTGGAATTCAATGAATACGTTGAATTTTCCGCATTCTTATGAAGCAGGAGAGAAAAATTTCCTGGCGCATTCGCCATTTTGGAGTATTCAAAATTAATTTCGTGAAAATGAACCCTTTTTCTCGGATTTTGAGCAGAAAATTGTCTCCAAGGATAATAAAAACATCCTCTCATTTGATTCGGACCTTTCATCTATCTCTATATTAGGTTTGACTCACTGATAATAAAAACATCCTCTAATTTGATTCGGTCCTTTCATCTATTTCTATATTAGGTGATCATTTTCGAACGGAAGATTGACATTTTCAGAATAGGTTCGGATCAACAATACCGTGGTTGAGTTTATTAATGAAAAAAATCTGACTGGTATTCCGTAAATAGAGCTGTTAAAAAATTTTTTCTCCTATTTATCAAATCTGCAAATTCGATCGTCATAAAAATTTTCAGGAGTATGTGAATTGACAATTCAAATCTTAAAAATTTTTTCGTATAGATTGTTTAATTATCTGTACCTTGGGTGGCATGAGTCGGATCGGGTTCACTTGATGGCGTTAAAAAATGAGATTTCGTACTACAAGAACGTTTTTGACAGTTTTGTGATTAGTTGACTCAATTAAGTTTGAGCGTGCATCAAAGATGGACACTAGCACAGAGAAAATACTCTGTATATTACATTTTTTCTTCGCAGGCGAAAGTACAAACCGGCGGCTGAAAATGTAAATAGTGGTTTCGTCGATTCAATTCTAGTAGTTACGATGTTACGAAAGTATCGATAAAATCATAGCAAATCATGCAAGCTCTGGTCCGATTGCCCAAGAGCTAAAAATTGCACAAAAAATTGTTTGGAACAATTTGCATAAGCCGGGTCTAAAGAAGGAGCTCGATGTTAAGATACCACACAAGTTAACGCAAAAAACCTCATGAACCTAATTTCGATCGTCGAATCGCAGCAGAATCGCACCAAAATCGAACCATTTTTGAAACGGTTGGTGACTGGTGATGAAAAGTGGATCACTTACGATAACGTCAAGCGAAAACGGTTGAGATCGAAACGCAGTGAGTCAGCGGAAAGGGTGGCCAAGCTAGGTTTGATGGCCAGAAAGGTTTTGCTGTAAGTTTTTTGGGATTGGCAAGAAATGATCTATTATGAGCCGTTGCCCTACTGTACAACTATTAACTCGGAACTGTACTGTCAACAATTGGACTGTCTGAAGTAAGCAATCGCTCAGTAGCGGCAAGCTTTGGCCAATAGTAGAGGAATTGTGTTCCATCTGGACAACTCCAGGCCACACAAATCGATAGTTACTCGAAAGAAGCTCCGGGAGCTTGGTTGGGAGGTTCTTATGCATCCACCTTTCAGTTCGAACCTGGCACAAAGTGATTAACATCTGTTCCTGTCGATGGCGAACAATTTTGCTGGTGGAAAGTTCGTTTGAACGGAGGCTTGTGAAAATCGACTATCTCAATTTTTAGCCAATAGGGACAAGGGCTTCAATGGAAGAGACATAATGATATTACCTCCAAATGGCAATAAGTTATCGAACAAAACGGCGCATATTTGACCTCAATTTTAATTAAAGCCCTGATTTTCATGCAAAAAAATGGATTTATTTCGATTAAACCTTATATTCAGTACCTAAATCAAATTGAGTACGAATGAATGAAATCTCATTGATAGAAATAAAGGACGCCAAAATTTATTATAAATAATATTTCTTCAGTTTTCAGAAAAAAATATTCAGTTCCAAAGATGTCGAAAGTTATCTATTACCCGACAATGTCGATGTTAATCGGCTGTCAACCGAGGTTCATGAAGTGTAGCTGTACCATAATAACAGCTCATTATAGCGTCGCCAGTGTTGTCGGTGTCCACTAATTCCTGAATGGTTGAATCCCAAATTCAATCTAACCATGTAATGCCTTTGTAATCGAAGTAATGATGCTATGTGGTTGGTAAACAACGTTCACACAATGATTATGTGGAAGGTTTTGTTGTTCCCCAATTCGAATTATATAATAATGATACCTACCGTACACAGTGAGTGATTTATTTAGTTAAACGTGGCCATTGAAAGAGAGGAGAGTAATACTTCATATTATAACTCTAGAAAAATATTTTGAAATTGTAGATTTTCTGCTTGCGAAAACTGAAAAGTGTGATTAACAATGAAATAAATAAATGCACCGAATCAATTCTTTACGCATCAAGTTTTCCACCAGAATAATGATGGGAAAATCAAGATAATATCAAACCATTTATATCTATTCAATAGTTTTAAAGGTCACATTAAATGGATAATGTTCAGTTAAAATAACCATTAATGAAATTTAACTTTTGTGTCCACGATATATTCGTAACATATTTAAATTTTATTATGCCCCATACGATTTGGGAAATACGCTATAATGAGAATTTAGACAAGAGGTGCTAAGGGCTATAATGTTTTGCTCTCAGAGAAGGCACATTTCATATTTAAAATAAGCTATTTGAATTGAAAGAAATTGAAAGAGGTCGAATGTTTGACCCGTGAGAAAATTCTGTTAGAAAAGTATGTCTCTGAACTAGAATTCTCAAATAAGATTTTGAAAACTTCGAGGGATTTCCAACGTGAAGTACCTCGCAGTGTTCGATTGCAGGCGGATCAATGTGAGTCAGAAAAGTCAACGTACGCATCAGCTGTTAAAAGAAGCCGGGATTCCCATGTGCTGTTAGTAAAAACAATCGATAAAAATGTAAACAATATTGTGATCGAAAACGAAATAAAATCGAAAGTGAATCCATCGTCTGCTCAAGCACTCGTTTTGGGAACTAAAAGAATTAAGGATGGAATTCTTATATCTTGTGGTGACAATAATTCCCTAGAGAAACTAAAATCCCTTATAGGAAATGAAACAAAGGGTGTATACAATGTAACCGTCCCAAAAAAATTGAGGCCTCGTATTATGGTTTATGGTGTTGATTCATATGCAGTAGGTGAGCCCGATTTTTTGGAAAAAGTAATTCATATAAACAATTTAAATTGTTCTATTGAGGATATCAAGTTCATTACCAAAATTAAGTTCAAAGATAAATTCAATGTAGTTCTTGAAGTGGCCCCACTTTTGTTTAATGACATTATTAAGAGAAAATTTCTTTATCTGGGTTGGTCGAAGTGTTTTGTAAAGGAACATTTCAGTTTTATAAGGTGTTTCAAATGTTGGAAATTCGGTCATTACCGGCGTGAATGTAAAAGCGAATGTGACTTATGTCCCAAATGCTCAGGCCCTCATGAAATCAAAAATTGCGATTCGAATGATATTTGCTGTGTAAATTGTAAGTTTCTTAATTCAAGGTTCAATACAGCTCATGATATAGGTCACAGTGCTAACAGTTCTATATGTAACTATTTTCTGTCCCATATAGGTAAACTTAAGTCTAGAATAGATTATGCAGAGTAGATCACGTGCGTGTTTGAAGATAGCCCATTTTAATATTTGTTCTCTCTTTCCTAAATTAGATGAGTTTTTTGATGTTATTACTGCTGAACGTATTGATATAATTTGTTTAACTGAAACTTGGCTGAACCAAAACATTCCGGATGAAAGCATTTTTATTTCAGGTTTTCGTGTTTTCCGTTGTGATCGTGTTGCGCGTGTTGGGGGGGGAGTTGGTTTCTATGTGAGGGACTCTCTATCATCGAGGAGTGTGTTCGTCGATTTTGACCTGCCTGATGGGGTGGAACATATTTGGATCGAGCTGAGGTTGGGCAAGGAAACTCTTCTGCTGGGATCTATTTATCGAACAGCCGCGTGTTGTATTTCAAATTTAATCCACTACTTGGATGATTTTTTATCCATGGTATCCTCAAGGTATGAGCATGTTATTGTCGCCGGGGACATAAACGAGAATCAACTGATTGTGAGTAATTTTACTGATTGCATTGAATCTTATGGTCTGAAACAACTAATAGATGAACCAACACGTATAACGGCCACATCCCATGCTCTACTTGATGTGATTTGTTCTAGTAGGCCTGAACTGGTAATTGATTCTGGGGTCATTGATCATTCGATGTCTGACCATAGGGGTGTATTTTGCAAGATCAATTTAAAAAAAAAGATTAATTCGCCAAAGTTAATACGTTATCGTGATTTTCGTAATTTTGTACTTCAGGACTTTTTGTCGGACCTTTCTGGTGCATGTTTTGATGATGTTTTCTATATTGGTGATATTGATTTGAAGATCTCCAACTTTTGTCGTTGTCTTACGGAAATATTTGACCTACATGCCCCATATGTTGAATCGAGAGTTTCTAAGCCGTTTGCTCCTTGGATAACGCCAACCGTGAAAAGCATGATGAAGTTGAGGAACAGGGCCCTATCAAGATATAAGCTTACGAAAAACTTAGCTGATTACAGATATTATGCTCGTCTGCGAAATGCTGTTACATCGGCTGTGCGAAGGGAAAAATTCAGCTTTATGTCCCAAGCCCGCTCTCAAGGTTCAAAATTTTTTTGGAAATCTTTTAAATCATTGCAGGTTGGTTCAGAGATGTCGGTGCCCGAAAACTTTGTTGATCCTCAGCAGTTTAATGATTATTTTCGTTCTGTTTTCAGCCCTCCTCATGTTTGCCCGCAGACAACTAGTCATTATTGTTCGAGTAAATTCGATCCGAATATGGAGTTTTCTTTCAGACTTGCAACTATGGAGGAGGTAAGGTCTGTTATTTCAAATCTTAGTTCGAACGCATTGGGCATTGATGGTATATCTGCTAGAATGCTACAATTGTCGGTCGATGTTGTTTTGCCACACATTACGCATATAATTAATGTTTGCATTGAGTCTGGTTATTATCCGAGCGTCTGGAAGTGCTCTATTGTGAATCCTCTACCCAAGATTCCTGATCCTAAAGATTTGTCCGATTTTAGACCTATAAGTATATTACCAGCCATGTCGAAGATTCTCGAGAAAGTACTCTTCATTCAGATTTATGACTATGTTTCCGAGAGTGGAATTCTTACTGCTCACCAGTCAGGTTTCAGAAGGGGTTATAGCACTACCACTCTTCTTTTAAATGTAGCTGATGACATCCTGCGTTCTTTGGATAGTGGGCATGCTTCATTTCTTACCTTGTTAGATTTCGCAAAGGCGTTCGATACCCTAGACCATGAGTTGCTCTGTGCTAAATTGGGTTATTTCGGATTTGATGAATCTTCTTTGAGATTTTTTAAGTCTTATCTATTTGGTAGATATCAGTGCGTTAAATTGCGTGATGCATTTTCGGAGTACTGTCTGATAACTTCGGGTGTTCCTCAGGGTTCCATTCTTGGCCCTCTGTTATTCCTTATATATATAGCTGATATGTATAAAGTTGTTAAGTTTGTTGACATTTATTTTTATTGTGATGACACTCAGGTTCACCTTTCTTTCCTCCCCTCCTCTATTTCTATGGCTGTTGAACGGTTAAATGAAGATCTCTCCAGAATTGAGCAATATTGCAGGATGAACAATCTGAGAATTAACGTGAAAAAATGTTTCTATATACCCTTCTTTCCAAGAACGTTTCATGCTGAGGTTGACGTTAAGATAGGTGTGGAGAAGATTCCATCCTCCTCCTGCTGCAGGAACTTAGGAATTTTTTTCGATTGTCGACTGAGATTCAAGGAGCATGTCTCGATGTTGTTGAGAAATTCTTTTCTGGCACTACGTTATTTGTATCGCCAGAGACAGTTTTTAGATTTCCATTCACGTAAGTATCTCTGCGAAACACTCGTGCTGTCCAAGCTGAGCTATGGATTGCCAGTTTTTTATCCTTGTCTAGACTCTGTCGAGAGATATAGGTTACAAAAAGTGCAGAATTCGTGCTGCCGCTACGTTAGTACGATAGGGGGATCAGTAATGGAATAAATGGGTTAACGTGGCTCAGGGTCGAAAATATTTTTCGGCTTCATATGAGTATTTTAGTACATCGAATTTTGAGAACGGGTATTCCTCCTTATTTGAAAGCCAGGTTGGTCTACAGACGAGATGTTCACCGTGTTGCTTTAAGACATGGGCAGAGGCTCATGCTGCCTCGATTTGGTTCAGCCATGTTTCAGCGCTCTTTCACCTTTAATGCGGTGAAGTTGCATAATGAAATGCTGATTTCATGTAGGGGTTCTTCTTTGAACTCTTTGAGAAGAGAATTGAAGAATACATTGTTTTTGAGCCAGTTATAGTTTTTGTAAATTATGTTCATTTTTGGAAATATTTCGGTTGAATATTGATAGGGTTCATTTGTGTTTTTTTCCTTTTATTGATTTTTTGTTTTGTTTTTTCTTTATTTGTATTTTGTCGGGGGTTGAGTGGAGTAGCCCTGGCTAGACTTCGCCCCTGAAAATTGCCAAAAAATAAAGACTCTATTATTATTATTATTATTATTAATTAATTTTAAGCACATAAAGTTTTCTCTCAGGATAATAACACTCGTAAGATATTAGTAAAACAATGAGAGCTACTTTTTATAGTCACAATGATTATTTCTATAGATATTCTATCAGAGTTTCAAATGGATAATGTTCAGAATATAACCATGAAATTCTACTTATTTGATTACTATATGCTCATAAAATATTGAAATATTATTATACTGTAGATGATTTGGGAAATATAATATACATATATTATTTTGAAAGGAGGTGCCATAATGATTGGTTTTCATGGAAGTCATTTGATATTCTACAATAAGCTATTTGACAGATTCTGAAAATAGTTTTTATTAGGTGTACAACATTGTTTCCGCCGTTTTGCAATAGATGGCTGTAGCGGTAAATGGTAGTTGAAGTAAATAGATCGTAGATGTCATACAATAAGCTTAGGTACTTGGTCAAGATTCGTGTCAAACGCAACAAGTATTGGCAGGATAATTGGGAGTAACGCAACAAGCCATTTCAAAACGCCTGAAAGCCATGAGAATGATTCAGCAACAAGGAAATTTGGTGCCGAACTGGTTGAAGCCGAGAGATGTTCAACGGCATTAATTTGCATGTGAACAGCTGCTTGCAAGGCAAAGACGGAAGGGATTTCTACATCGCATTGTGCCTCGAGAAGAAAAGTGGGTTCATTACGATAATCCCAAGCGAAGCAAATCATGGGGATACCCCGGCCATGCTTCTACGTCGACGGCCAAACTGAATATACACGGTTTCAAGGTCATGCTCAGAATTTGGTGAGACCAGCTCGGCGTAGTGTATTATGAGTTGTTAAAACCGACTGAAACAATCACAGGCATTGATTGTTATCGAACGCAATTAATGCGTTTGAGCCGAGCATTGAAAAACAAACTACCACAAAAAAAGTGATTTTACAGCATGACAATGCTCGACCTCATGTTGCGAAAATGGTCAAGAGATACTTGGAAACGTTCAAATGGGAAGTCCTACCCCACCCGGCGTATTCTCCAGACGTTGCTCCCTCGGACTATCATTTGATTGGATCATTAGCACATGGCCTGGCTGACTAGCACATCTGATCGTGGATCGCTTCAAAAGATGACCAGGATTTTCGTATGCTGCCCGAAAGATGAGAGAAAGCAGTGGTCAGAGATGGACAATACCGTGAATCATAAATGTATAACCAGTTTTATACAATAAAGTCTCGAATTAAAAAAAAAAAAGTCAAAAGGAAAGTTGTACGCCTATGTACCTATATTCAAATTTGTAATCTCCAAGGCGCGATAGTCGAATGTATGAAGCCAAGTCAGTGCTGTTCCCGATTTTTTTACGTCAGAACGGTGCTGCTGACAAAATCTCGGCAAGAGTACTTCATTGTGGCAAATTGATATAAATCGTCTGAACGAAACTTGTTGAAATACTGTCACGAACGAAATGAAAAATAATTTCGGAAACTTCACACCCGAATAAAACCACAAAACGAATGATAGCTACCTCCGGATTCCAAACAGTAGAACAAATGCGCCGACAAATAAACGAAACCGTAAATAAAAAAAAAACTGATGGCTTTCCTGACTTTCATTGCAGTAACGGTTTCGTTAATTTTTCATGAGCTGCATTCAGTGACCCGACTCGCCCAGTTCTTCTCTCGTATGACTTGATGTAACACATGCATTTCAACCCTTGACCTTGTTGTAAACTTTAATATTCATGGCAATTTCTCGGCTCCTGCATTCTCTCCACAACCAGCTAACTATCTCGAAAACCAGAAATGCGATGAATGAATTTAAAATTACTCTGTTGCAGTTGAAAAAAACCGCTCGAATTGCATTCTTCAGAGGGCACTTCCAGATTTTGAAATCCAATTTTCTTTCCATATTGTCATGTTTATTCCATGCCTCAAGTAAGTGTCAGATAATGCTATACAGATGTATTTTTGGATTTATGATTTGAGTGAATGAACAATGCAGAATTTCAGAACGCTTAGTTATCTTCGAGGATTTCAAAATATTTCCTTCGGAACTGTTTTTGAGGCTTGACTTACAGATTCGGTCTGAAAGAAATTGAGTACTTATATAGATGTGAAATGACAATTTCGAATTTTTTACGAAATTTCATACTGATGGAAGGAGAAATAATTGAGGAAAAATATCGAACAAAAAAATTCAATGTTTCCATGACCCATGTAGTTGAGATTTTGACTCTTATTATGAAATGAGAATTCCAAACTGATCACATCATCAGAAGTCAGAACCATAGAAAACTTGAGCAGAATATAGAAAAATTGAAGTTAATAATTCTGTAACAACGAATCCAACTAGGTTAAATTTAATTTGATATATACAGGGTGTTCCACCTTCGATTCCACCACGCTCTATTGCGGCGCTGAAATTTCAGGAACTGTATCATTGTAGCTCAAGAAAATGTATATTCTCAAATTGTTGGGGAAGTACGCAGGGTGTGCCGAAAAAGTATAAATTACCAAAATTTTTTTTCCATAGAGTTTTATTTAATTTCCCGATTGCAGGCAATTGAACGATTATTCCAATTTTCCTGATATGCTTGAAACTTACCGTTATTTAGATTTCAGATTTTAATTTTTCATAAATTGAAGGGTGTTTGGAAGAACCTGATTATAAGTAGATAGGTTTTGCGCTACTTGGAGAAAGTATAGAATTACGTCAATTTTTGCTTAAGGATGTCATCTTGGGCACCTTGTTTCCTATATAATTACCTATTCATTAAAGGTGGCAACACTTAAAATTTGGCTGATTACCAAGGTTGAAGCTTACTTCAGAAGAAAGAACGTGTCTTTCTAAAAAAAAGGTATTGACAACTAAAAGTACACGTTTTAATCTTGAACGTGACTATATTGATGAATAAAGTCAAATTTTTGAGAAATAATGTGTTTCTACTGGTTAGGTTTGGGACTTGAGTGAAGTGTCATATAATTGGGTTTTGTGTGAGTATTCTAGTCTATAAATGACTTAGATTCACAATGGACCCAGAAGTGGGTTCTGAATTTAAAAAAAATGGAAATTAGGAATAGAAGGGCCAAGATTATTTACAACCATCATGGTGGCTTCGAGTCCCGTATTATTACCAATTTGCAGAATAAAGAATGACGTCAGTTTGAATTAAATTTGTCTGTCACCCAATCGAATCCAAATTCATAACACGACAACGTCAATTGGATCCTTTAGTGTATGTTGATATTTGAATATTTTTTGCACCCTACGCATAGGACTTAGCCTGAAACCATTCAACAAACTTCAAACTGACGTAACGATCCAATTCAAATCGACGAAACAGCCTGATCACTAATGACCGCCTATTTCCATAGCAGTACTCGAATGGTTATTGAAATTCGGTTCATGCGATAAAGGAGTAAACATCTGCTGATATAATTAGGGAATTTTTCAACACAAACACACGTCAATTTGAACGCAGAACGAGGGGATCCATTGAAAGGAACCCTTCCAATTAGGTATTCCAACTGAAGAATAGACACGTGGCCAACGCCAAGCTGTTCCCTCTCTTGGCCTCTTTCCCCAGTTGACTTCGGAAGGCCACAATTATGTGCTTTGTTGTTGATAAGTTTAGGTGGCTATAATTATGGATTCTGGCTATCGTGAAGAAAATTTGTTATGTTCAGGAAATAATTAATTTTAAGGATATTTAAGGGTGTGCATAAAAGTTTCAGTATACGCTATTTAAAAACAAAAAGACTATTGTCTCAATCAATGTCGTCATAGATTAGACTTTCAAGAACTAGATAGGCGTACAACTTTGCTTCCGCCGTTTTTTTCCGAAATTCGGGGCTTTATTTTAAAAAAAACTGGTTATACATTTATGATTTGAAGTATTGTCCATCAATGGCCTCTACTTTCTCCCATCTTCTTCCTTTGAAGCGATCTACGAATCGATCCAATTTTTTCACTTCTTTATAAGAGCGTACTGCTCAGCCAGGTCGTGTGCCATTGATCGAAACTGGAGTCTGGAGAATTCTGTGGAAGGGGTGAGACTTCCCATTTCAACGTTTCCAAGTGTGTCTTGACCTCTTTCGCAACAAGGGGTCGAGCATTGTCATGCTGTAAACACACTTTATCATGTCTCTCGTTGACCGTTTGTCTACCAATGCTCTGCTCAAACGCATTAAATGCGTTCGATAACGATACCATTCGGTCATTCAATTTTTCTGTGAAAAAAATCGAAGAACATAATGCAAAGTAATATTTTTTAACAAAAAGCATTCGTGCAAAGTGTTGTTGCCGACAGCAATCATGCTTTTTGTTAATATATCACTTAGCAACCTGCTTTTCCGATTTTTTTCGAAAAACTAAGATGTCCTGATGGTATTACTCACGAATATCTAGACCGGTTTCAGAGCAATAATTGAACATTCTGTATTTAGGATGAACTAAACCCCGTATCAAGGAATACGAAGAACAATATACAACTTTTTATTTCAATAGCACAATAAAATGATTAAAACCAAAATATGAGACTATATCACTTCTGAAACCGTTATATTTTCATATCACGAAGCAATTGAGAAAATTGTAGAATCGAAACTCTTCATTGTGCAAATGCACATTTTTCGAGTTCCATTTTCTGTTTACGTATCAAGATACATTCAGGCTAATAAAACCATTCCAATACTATGTATGATATACTTCCCTTTTCATTGTTGTGTATGAATATTCTAGAAACGAACACAGGTTTACGCTTCTGGCGCCAGAGGAATGATTTCCTTATGGCTTGTTCATATCCTGAAAACGGCATTAGATTTTAATAAAGCATCGAACGTGTTTTAATTTGTTTTCCTTTCAGTGAATGATTGGATTCATAAATGCTTATACGTAGTCGATTAGCCAGCTTTATCAATGCAGTTTCATTGTTGCATATTTACGTGCATTGAATAGGGTCCTTCGTCTGATATATTGAATGATACGCACGCTTAATTTTTATTATGATAAGCAACAATTTTATTGCAACTCTTTCGAATTTATTATTTTATGTGCGAATTTTTTTCGTAGCATTTTGTATATTCAATGATATTAATGCAAATGTTTCACAACTGCAGATTACACAAAATACAGAATGAATTAGATGTTTGATTCGTACAATTTTTTTCATGAAAATAAAATACGTGTTTCCCCTTCCACATACTCCCCACCCACATATTGATGTTGATCATCATAAAAGTACTTATTGTATGCCATGTTAGGAAAAATTCCAATTATTCTCCTGAGAGTATACTGTTGTGTCACAGTTGAGTGATTCAGATCTAAGTGAATTTCGATTTATGAATTGTAGATGCGTTTTCTGTTATAGTGTGCTGTGTTCGTGGAATTTGTTCGTTTACGAATTGACGTTGTGATTAATAGTGAAACCTGAGTAAGTAAATATTGGATTTATTCGGCCTCAAACAGTTTTATTATCATTTTATTTATTTAGGTTTATGAAAAAAAGAATAGTATCATCAATGATGCAAATTTTTTGTGACGGTTCTATTGTTTTTTGAGGGCAAATTGTGTATCATGCCATGATTATATCTGATGAACAAGAATTATTACCATTTCAAATTGTATAATTTCTATTGGAAACCCTTGAATAATTAAACGGGAGCATTTTTTTAATTCATCGAGAAAACAAGAAAATAGATCACACTTGAAATTTACATTTTATGCATTTCATTCTTCAGATGAGAAAAAAAAATCATATGATTCAAAAAAGCATCCAAACAACTTTCCAACCGTACCTATATGAAGCGAGGTCTATTTCGTAAAATTCCTAATCCGGGTTGCCTAAAAGCTAAAAAATCCAAGAAGAGGGTTTGTCTCAAAAAGAACCTCGATGTATGAGTACCATACGAGTTCACGCAAAAAACCTCATGGACCGAACACTGGGAATCGCTGCTGAATCGCAACAATATCGACCTTTTTTTGGAGAGGTTGGTGACTAGTGATGTAAAGTGGATCACTTACGACAACGTCAAGCGAAAACGGTCGTGATCGAAATGTGGTGAGCCAAGCTAGTATTGACGGCCACAAAGGTTTTGCGGTGTGTTTGGTGGAATTGCCAGGTAATTATCTACTATGAGCTGCTCTCCTACGGCACAACTGTTAACTCAGAACTGTACTGTCAAAAATTGGGCCGTCTGAAAAAAGGAATCGCCCAGAAGTGGCCAGCTTTGGCCAAAAGGAGAGGAATTATGTCCCATCAGGAAAACTCCACGCATATCGATCTCAAAAAGCAAGAATGATGAGCAATAGGATATTGTTTTAATCAGGGCAAAGTGAAACTTCTAGAACACCCTAAAAACACAAAGAGATTAAAATCGCAGTCTGGCCTCAAATGTCTAACGGAATGAAACGAGATATAAGCGGTGTCTTATTGATTCGAGAAATGCCGCCCTCATCCTGACGGAGACGGACTTTAGGTGCTGAAATAATATCGAATACGCTCCCAGTGATTACTCTAATGCCTTTCCAAATTAAATTTCACCGCTCTCATGAATCTGTATGTGTCCGACCGAGAAGTGTTCTCAACTCGAACTTTATCAGGAGTGGTTCCAACTAACTTCTAGGAGGGAAACTCTAATTTCTTTCCCTATTCGAGTGCAGGCTTCAATTTTGGTTACATTATTCATTATTCAACTATTTCCTTCTGAGTGACAAATTGGGAAGTATCGAAGTATTCGAACCACATAATCAATTCAGATGTTCTGAGGTTTTTGGGGGATTGGTGATCAGTATAGAGAGTGCTTATTTTTCATTTCTTAAGGAGTGCACACATCAGGTACAAGTTTATTTCTTAATACGACCCTGCTGAGCTATTATTTGCTCAGCAATTTTCAGTTCATGGTAGTTTCTGTGAAATTCTTAAGCAGCTTTTGTCATTAGACGATTTCATCCTCTTCCATTTTTTATAGTAAATTCTCATGATTGCTTTATTCAGAGAGTTTGGCCATTTCATACGTCTTCTTGGAATATATAAATGGTTGAGTATCTTGCGCAGCACCTTCAGCAGCTGGAGAAATTTTTGTTTTACGTCTCCTTAGCACTCTGCCACCGATGTTTCAAATGCTGTCTCTTGTGTAGCGTTGGCTCCAGACAAGCCCTGATTTATTTTCATTCCTCGAATCACCATCATTGATGGATTCCTTCCTGTAGATGAGGCCTTTGGTTGCCTTCTATGGTTCACAGAGTTACGATGGAAGAATTCTATGCAGCTTTCCACACGGCTTCGCTCGTTGAGAGTTTTCCAATGAAAAATATTCAAACCTGTTTGAACAGATGAAATTTATCGACCAGGAAAAACAGAACTGAATCGCCCAACCACTTCATCCGAGCTGGCAGCTATTGAATACCATTTAATAATATTCGAAAATGATAGATTATAGCGTCTGTGTAATGAATATAAGGTAAATAGTTTGTTGGCGCGCAATCAAACTTTCAATTCTGGAAAAAGTACCTTTCCGAGCGGGACTCGAACCCGCAACCTCCGAATCACTATTTCGTTGCTCTAGCCACTGAGCTACCGACATTGAAGATTCCCCGCCAATCAGCAAATTCAGCGAGACATATATTAAAATGATGAAAAGTGCATTTTTCAGATTAAATGAGAAATGACTTCTGCATATCATAAGATGTATTGAAAGGAAATGAAATTTTCTTTCAGACAATATAACATGTTTCTATCAATTGTAAGGTTTTTTATTTAAAAGCAAGTTTTCATTCCAATGGCATTATCAAGCCACTTTCGTTTTAGATATTCGTGTAATGCCATAAACTTGTGAATTATAGTAATTTAATTATCGGTTTTGATCAGATTATCATAATTCAAGATTTTTCTGTTATTTCAAGTCTATCTAAAACAAATGTAGCTTAATATTGTCATTGAAATAAAAATTTGATTTCAATTAAGGAACCTTACAATTCTAGGAACAATATCAATGACAAACACGTAGTGTATTATTTCTATCATTATCTCCAATCACAAAATCATCCAGAGTGATATACATAGCTTGAAATTATTGAAAATTGAGAGTCTCAAGGTATTAAACTGACAATCCTTTCAATTGAAGAAAAATATGGTCATATTTATCTCGTATTTAGTTCTCGGGAAATAATATTTGACATTATAGCGCAAAAAGAATTGTATATTAGTGGTATATGCAAATAATATTCAATAATTATTTGTCCATTATGGATAGAACCAAGAAGATGAAAGAAATTATGAATAAAAGTAAAACCTTCTTGGCTCTGGTGAAGTAATAAAAAACATGGCATGGTTTGGAACGAATTGAAAGCAAATATCGGTTCTTCGTTGTCGAAGAATTGGCAGCGGCATTCAAAATCGCCAAAACATGAGTTCCTAATCCCATTATCCTTGTTGGTCGTAAGAAAAGCTGCACCAGAGAAAACATTATCGATTAAACCATTACACAAACTGAAAAGGAAGAAGACCTACTCGACTGAATCTACGTCGAGGATTAAATGTACAGGCCGCAGCCAAACTTCATCTTCCCAAATCCTACTTTAATGCTCAATGGACGAAAAAACTAAGCCCTGCTTGATATATGACTTGCACAATTTCAGGGACTCCACACAGTAAACGTTCATTACCAGTTTAAGTATAAATCTGATTAAGGCCACAATAAGAGGACATTATTTTCATCTGCGACGAAAGCAGGGATGGCTCAGAGATGCTGTTTGGGGGCTTTGGCTTAATGGTCCTATTGAAATCTTGAAGATCCCGTTAGAACCTGCTTCCTTATCAGATTATAATGAATTGATTTGGGATTCGTGCAGACCATGCATCTTATTCAACGTGTTGGCTTAAATATGACTGGGAATTAATGGATTCTGAATTATTATTTCAGCGGACTGGCATGATCAAAGCTACCGAACAAATCGTGAAAACATGAGTCAAAATATTTACGTTATCCCTGCCAGTCAACTTAATACTGAAAAGAATAGTGGTCTCTTGGGCAGTTTAAAGGTGAATGCATATAGTGGGTCAATCAGAAAATTGTGTCGGTAATTTTTGATTTATAGAGTTGGGATACAGAGATCTTTCCAAGAAACAATTCTCGTTTTCAATAAAATGAAACAAATTAATTGCCACTGAATTATTAAATTGCTAGCACAATTGTTGCACCACATTGTAGCTTCATCAATCTACATTTCTGACTGATAAGAGTACAGAGCTTTTCGGAAACTTATTATATATAGGAACAAAATTCGACATTCACAGAAAAATATTCGATAGGATATCATAAACTATCTTCCTTAAGATACCTATTTCATGATTTCAAAAACTGAAAAGATCATGTGTCATAAATCAAGTTTAATTATCCATTCTATGAAACTAACAAAATATTTTGAGGATAATTTCCCTTGGAAAATAGTTGAATATACCATAATTTTATTGAAATAAAAACTTAACAATGCGTGACGAGAGTTCAAATTAATTATATAACTACGTAAAATATTTTGGCAGTTTAATTCATTTGAATTTATAAGTATAGAGATTTACAGCTTCGTTTTCATAAACATCTCTGAATAATTTAAAAACATTCTCTTGAATACTGACAATGAATAATTAATTAGTAGTGATTTTCTTGTTTATTTATACATTGAAAAAACAACGAAAAAGCTTCTATATTTTTTATTTATTTTTTTTTTTATATTTGAAAATTTTGAAAGTCAACCTTCCAGAATTTTCGGTAATCGTTCTTTTAAAATATTTATGGGCGAAAAATTATTCAAAATTGGATTTTAATCAATTCAGCTCATTCGAATTATCGAAATTCGTCACAATGTATGTGATTTTGGTAATGGGCTGAATTCGACTAGGGGTTCCGTATATATGACCGTTCGAAATTTTTGTTCCTATATTGCAATTTCCATCAAAGTGAAAATTTGCATTTAGATTGTGTAATGACGATATTAAACCCCTAGTGCGAAATTAAATGTTGATCTCTTTATATCAGATCATATTATCCAAATTTGAACTTATAGAACATTTCGATAAATCACGCTCTACAGGCTGGAGATATAAACAAAAATGACAGAGTTATCGCATCATTTTTCTGATATACAGGGTATGAAAGTTTTTTCTCATAGCATCTTTCCTTCACACGATATTTAACTCAAATTTGACATACATATTTCAATGTAAAGTTAGAATTGAAGTTGAATAGTGCCCGCTTCTTACACCCAGAAATTTTATTCGATGGACTACTGGTAGTTTAGAAAAAAGTGAAAGAAACTTTAGTCCAATACTACACTTTTTGGTTTCTTGTAGTTTGGTCGTATCTATTACTAATTTGAATTTCGAATTCCGAACAATTCTCTTGTAATCCAAATCCAAATAATTATTGAGATCACATGTTTTGGTACTTATCTACTCAATCTGCAGAGAAACTGGTATAATCGTCACAAAAAAGTAGATCTACAAGAAACCTCCTCTATGAAAACAAAGCTACTTTTCTCCAATTTTTCTTTGTACCTTCAATTTACGAATACCCTCTATATCTCAAAGGTAAAACATAAGTCTGCAATATCAATGTTATTCCGATTCACTAGATTCCCTTTAATGTACTATCTTCTTTCCTTCAGTTTTTTTCCTAATTTTTTGTCGGCATTTTGCAAGAATTATGAAAGTAAGTTATTTATTAAAAAGAAAAATCGATATAGATGACAGATGGGTGAAACCATGGTACGAAATTCACTTATTCAAACGGAATTCATACGGAAAAGGATAGTCCCTCATTCGTACGTTTCATAAAATACTACTGCAATGAATTATTTGCCCGTGTATCGCGTGATTTCAATATTTTTCCATCTATATGTTGAATGAAATCAAAAACCGGAAATATTTGATATAATTATTCACTGAATACCAACAGAAAATTCGGAATTTATGAGAAAGTGTTTTCCCAATAGGATTTTTCGTTTCCAAACCTTCAGCATCAATGGAAAAGCTGAAAAGATCAATTGAGGAAAGCAGACGCTTCCTTATAACATGAATTCAGGAGTCCAAGAACTCGGATGTCTTCGACAATTATTCTGGCGACTGTCAACTGACAAACCTATAGATTCAATTAACTGGGAGTTGAAGATACCGGATCTAGGGGTGATTTTATTATTCGTCGCAGTCGAATGTCAGTTGTTGTTTGTCGTTTATTGGTGCATAGATCGGAAGGCGTTTTACAACTTATTAGGCCAATTGAAAAGTCCCCGGTCTGATGAACTGACGGTGGTGTTAGTATCAAATCCAAATGATTTGTAGATAGTACCAATCTTCAAACGATACGTGTTCGACCATTAGTTTGTGAGATATTGCGTTGTGAGTGTAGCTACTTTTGTTATTTGAAAAAAGATGAAAAAAAAGAATTTCGTGTGCTGATGAAATATTGCTTTTTGAAGGAAAAAAATACAGTTGAAGCAAATCTTGGCTTGATAAAGAGTTTCCGGAGTCTGCACCCGGAAAATCAACCACCATTGATTGGTATGCTAAGTTTAAACGTGGTGAAATCAGCACCGAAGACGGTGAACGCGGTAGACGCCCAAAAGAAGCTATCACCAACAAAAAAATCAGAAAAGTTCACAAAATAATTCTGAATGATTGTAAAGTGAAGTTGATCGAGATAGCAGACGTTGTGAATATATCTTCTGAACGTGTACATCATATCATTCATGAATATTTGTACATGAGAAAGCTGTGTGAAAAATTGGAGCCGCGCGAGCTCATAATCGATCAGAAGCAACAACGTGTTAATGATTCTGAGCAGTGTTTGAAGCTGTTTATGCAATAAACCTGAATTTTGGCGTCGATATGTGACAATGGATGAAACATGGCTCCATCATTTCACTACGGAGTCCAATCGACAGTCAGCTGAGTGGACTGCACACGATGAACCGAATCCAAAGTGAGGAAAAACACAATTGTCAACTGGCAAGGTTATGACATCAGAATTCTGAGGAGGGCAACGTATAATATTCATTGATTACCTCCAAAAGGGGCAGACCATCAATAGCGATTATTATATAGCGTTATTGTATCGTTTAAAGGATGAAATCGTTAAAAACGGCCCCATTTGAAGAAAAAAAGGTGCTGTTTCATCGAGACAATGCGCCGTGTCACAAATCAATGAAATCAATGGCAAAATTGCATGAATTGGGCTTCGAATTTCCTCTGCATCCACCGTATTCGCCAGATCAGGCCGCCAGCGACTCTTTCCTGTTCTCAGACCTCAAAAGAATGCTCGCTGGAAAGAAATTAAGCGTCAGTGAAAAAGTAACCGCCGAAACTGAGGCCTATTTTGAGGCGAAAGACAAATCGTACTACAAAAATGGTTTCGAAAAGTTGGAAGATCGCTATAATCGCTGTGTCGACATCAAATGCAACTTTGTTGAATAATAAAATCGAATTTTGCCAAAAAAAATTTGTTTTACTATGGTACACCGTGGATTTCTCAATTGGCCTGTGATGCATACCAGCGAGTATAGAGAAAAAATACCAAACATGGTAATTCGGGGAAATCGGGTGTGGCAGTCAAGCTCTATAAGACCTATCTCATTTATTGTATCATCCTAGCTTTCGGTCATCGTTGTGACCATCTTCAGGGAGCTGAAATATTATATATTTAGTGAGACAAAACAACAACAAACATGACTCAAAACACTCCCAACAATTCGAGATGTTGAGGAGTTAATAGTTAAAAATGTTTCAAGGAATTGATTATTAATTTGGAAAACACGATTTTTCATTCAGTATTAGTTCTTAGGCATATTACTACAAAAATGGCATCGAAAAGTTGAAACATCGCTAAAATCGCTGTATCGCCATCGAAGGCAACTATGTCGAATAATAAGATCGAATTCTGCCAAAAAAAAAGTGTTTTACTATGGTAGACATCCAATAGGGATGTTGCTCCATACGAGTATAATAAAATCAAATAAATTTAGGTTTTTCACATTAAAGGCCGTTTTTAAAATACTAAAATAGTATTTTCATTATCTTATTTCTCGAATTCAATAAAATAAAATTGATTTGAATTGTGTTAATTCTTATCGACTAGCAGGTGACTGCGAACGCCAATCTAGGCAATTTGACGTCATGGCACTGAAACGTTTAGAACATAGACAAACTAATCTTATCTAGAACTAGTTTATCTATAGTTTAGAACATCAGGTGATATAATCAAACCGACTTGACTGTCAATATCAGCTGATATTAGTTCAGTTTGACAGACCATTAGCACGTGGTGATCATAGATAAACTAGTTAGTTTGTGTATGGTTGACTCTTTAATGCAGTTACGTTACCATAATACTGTGACACAATGGAGCGTTTCAGCAGAAATTTTGAAAACTTTTGTATTTAGGTATTTTTTATTGGTACTTTCTATATTTTTTCATGAAGATATTTTTTTTATAGAGCTCATCTACAAATTATAAGCAATTTCAAAATATGAGCAACATCCCTATTGGCCTGTTATGCGTACCAGCTGGTATACTACATCATAAATCGGACCTCAAAATCGAAGAAAAAATCCCAAACATGTTATTCACACAAACATTGTGGACATTGAGGATTTCATCGAAACTTGGGTGTTTCTTCAGCAATAAACTAACCGTAAATAATGAAGATGTATCGATAACGCCGTCCTGCTTGTTCTCGAAACGTATCCAGCGAAATAACCTGGAAATATTCACCGCCTTCTGTCAATAAAAACGTAACCGATCGTTGCCGGAAAGCCTGATTTGTTGTCTATGATTTTCCATCTCGCCGCACAAAGAGATATGTTCAATACAGTATGATGAATCGCTCCCTTTGTTGAGTTTTACTCGAAAAACCTGCGCGGTCGATTCATCAGGCCTGGATGAAATATTTCCGGCATTTTCGGGTCTCGACATCCCGCCATTGTATTCTTCCGGCATTGATGTAGTCTTATTCACCTCCCGGTTTCACATCAATTAATTTGAGTAATTAGAGTTCCTTAGGGAAGAATGTCGGGATTATGTGGTCGGTATGGGGATAACGTGACAATGGTGCGTTACTTTCGGACCGGTGCGAGTTTAATGCACCGCAATTCGTTCGTCCTGATATTGAATAGGAGTATTTTTCCATTGTTCGTTTGGATTTTTATATATTTACTTCCGTGCCGACCGTTTGTTTTAAAGTCGCCCCTTGAATTAATCTTGTTGACCGAGAAAAGGTTCGAAGTTCGGATTGCATCCAAACGTTGAGGGAAGTTGGAATTTATAATTCGGATCACGTGTTTACATTGAGTAACTTCTTCGGATCGGCGAGATAGATTTTGATGATCTTTTTGTGTTTCGGTGAGTTAACTCAGAAGTTAGCTCTGCAATTGAAAAAAATTGGATAATAAAATAATCATCTTCGATGTTTTCAGGACATATTGACAATTCAACGTAACTAAGAATTTAGCACTAACATCATAATGGGACGTCTATAAATATGGATCATATTCTTTTTTCGAGGTTAAGCAATTTATATTATGTTGACATCAGTTTGACATAATTAAGTTATATTGGTTTCCGTTTGAAGAACGAGATGGGATTACAACTGGACCGAAAAAATTGCTCCGTATTCGAAAATAAGTGAAAAATAGAATTTCTGTTGGCTTCGTTAGTTTTTCATATAGTGTAGAAAACCTGAGCAGAATGATTTGATGTTATTTTCACAGTTTGTAGGTTATTCGAGACTCTGATTCATACACAAAAATATTGTAGATATCCCCTACAATCGTTCCTCCCAGCAGAACCTTCAGGTAGGTACCCAGTAACAACAGCCAGAAGTTGTTTCCTGTAGGCTCTTCAATTACTCACATCCACAATCCACATAATACAGATATGCCACACATTTTTTATTGAATTCAGTTCTGCTGAACAAGATAACCATGCCTGTTTAACTTTAACAAATAATATGTGAACATGCGTTTTGTTGCTGTTGAAGTACAGTGGAGGGCAATATAAGAGAGGGAGTGGAGGGGTTATATACATCGTGCAGTTAGGCTTTGCACTGCCTCAAATAAAGAAAAGTGAAGACGACTCAATATCCTTTTCTAGATCAGTTTGAATGATCATAGTGATCTGCAGAAAAGACGTGGCAGGAATCCAAATAATCCAAAAACTACATTCTGTCATCCAAAACTTATCTCGTAAGCGACATGAGCTCGATGCATGGTAATCAAAAGTTTTTCGAATTGAAACTCAGGACTCAAAAAAAAAAACATCATTGATGAAATAAAATTCTACAAACCAATTCTTCAAACCTATACTTACAGAGTTAAGGAAATTCGAACAATCTAATGGTTACAGATTTGCAGATTTTCGAATAGTTTTCTAGTTTTGCTCTATCGATTCAAACAACTCGGAACAGTATTCACGAATAAATTCAGTTTCATCTGAAGAAAAAAATTGCATACATTATTCATGAGCTACTTTTGTAGCTACTTATTCCACCTATGTGTTTTACTTTCATGTTATTGTTTGTCTATCACTTGAAAAATTCAATATTATTGACACAATCATCAAGATATAGTTTCGTCATCATCTCTTAATATAATTCATCAATGGACACCTATCATTGAATCGTAAAAACCTGTGTTCCATTTGATGTATGAAACTTATTGAAGAAACTTTTTTCATACTTTTACGTTATTCAAATTTCAAGTAGCCTCAGCTGTCGTTCGAAATAACAAAAATTGAATTGAACTGATGAAATTCATGTATGACAATAAAATTCTTCGAGTGACATCATTGTTATTCTTGAAAAGAACAAACATAGTGCTGTCATCCCAATTATACAATCACAGTTTCTTTTCTAAAAATACCATTGACTAATGTTATTTTTAATATCTAATGAACCCAAAACATAGCCCTGAAAACCATAAATGTTTTTCACCTTTTACATCATCAATTTTTTTCATTTGGAATGAAGAGAATAAATAATTATTAATATACTTGTGTTAAAGTATAAAAGATTAATTTTGATATTTTGCTACATTAGAAATAGCACAAAGGGCGAGATCTATTGAAAGACAAGTTGGCAGTCTTTGTGAGATGTAAAAGTGAATTTTGTCTTTAACAACCAAGAAAAGTCATGAATGTTTTATTTATGACTAAGATGCCTAGAAACCCTAGTGTGTGTATTCGATTTTGTTTCATACATCTTGAGATAGTCCCCTGTTGTTTTGGCTAGAATTCACCACGTCTAAAATGTCAAGAATAAACGATGTAATCGCCATCTGAAACTCTAGGGATCTTTCGAAATCAAGTAGGCAGAAATCATAAAAAATCATAAAGGTGTTCTTAGCAGAATCAGATTTTAAATATTGATTTTGGCAGATAGTATATTTTTGTTCGAGACGATTAGATCAGAATTGTTAAAGAAAAGAGGGGAAAAACTCACATTGAATGTGAGCAAAGTTTTGATTCAGCTCTTGAAGTTTTAGTTTTGTATTTTACTCCGTTAAGAATTCTCCAAGTATAATAATATTATTCGGAGTATCAGTGAGTCAAAACCCAAAAAAAATTTATACTTCTTTTCAATTACAGTTTCTGTACGATCTTTCGCGAAAAACGTATGAAAACTTTTCGAATTGGTACAAAACGTCTAGTTGCTCTTCATTAATTCAAGAAACGAAAGTAATTAATCCCATCTCAACCTGAATACATTCACGTCGAGAGAATATTCAACTTATTCAGATAACTCACAGTGGGTAACATTTTAAACCTTTTAATCCCACAGAGCAAAATTCTGACATTAAATTATGCCTTCATGAAATTCCAAAAAGGATAATAATTGCCCGAATTTAAGCTATGCGATGAATGCTTCGCATTCATCTTGTTGAGATAAAAAAGGTAAATAGCTGCTCATTCAGCCCATACAATATTTCTTGAATTAGTGAATATGGTTGCTACACTTGCTCCGAGAAAATATAATTTCGTTTCTCATTACGAAACAATTCTTTTAGCAAAACCTCATTCGGGTTTTGCGTTTTGGATGTTCTAATTATTCTAGAACGGTGAATCTTAATCCTGAAAATGACAGGGAGGAACGCATTCAATTATTCATACAGAGTAATTTATTAACTCACCGAAAAACTGCCGTATGAAAGATTATGTATTTTACCAAAAAACGTTATTTTTTATTTATTCATTGCTCAAACAGATTATTTTTTATTTATTTATTTATTCCTCAAACAGATTACAGAATCTTTTTACATGAGAAACACAAAAAATCACTCAATCTATATCGGAGTTGAAGTATAGAAAAAATAAACCTCAAATTCAACTGAATCAAATTGAGTACGGAAACAGGGAGATTACAACATAGAAACATAATATGTGCGATTTCAAGTATTTATGGAAATAAAGTTCATCCATTTTATTTATATGATTTAGCAATAACAAAAAAGTATGCTTTTGAATAAACGTAAATACACTTGTCAGTTCACTGAACAGACTTCTTGCCATCATAATTTGAGAATGAATTTTTTGCACTCAAGAAATATTTCAATCATGATAAAACTTGAAAAATAATTGAATGTGTAATCAATTAACGAAAACTAGGACCAAAGGTGTTTCCGATGAATTTCATCTTGTAATTTTGTACATGAAACTATTTTCAAAAAAAAAATCATGCAAACACCATAAACTGACAAGTGGTATTTTTGTATCGTGTAAGGAGAATTAACTGTCAAATTTGTCTTCTCTCCGTCGAGTAGTGAGTCCATTATACATAACAGAATAATGCTGTCCATGAATTCTTTTTATATTTTTTCAGTACTCACAAATGAAATATTTCAACAATTTCTAAACGTTGTTGAAGCATATACATTTCCATGATTAATGGCATAACCCACTGAACACAAACAACATAAAAAAGTCGAAAAATAAAACACATTATCCGGATAGCAGTTTTTATTTCCAAGAAACTAAATCTTGTGAAATTCTTATCAAAACTGGTAACACAAAAATAGGGTTGTATTAGAACCATTGGCTTCCACTGATTGAAATGAGGATTATACTGAATTAGGTCAAAATTTGTCAGAAAATTTGATCTCTCTATGGTTGCGAAGTTTTTATTTTCATTTAGTTTTAAATTATATATGGCCTCTATTTTCGTTGCCTACCGTTGATACAAAATTTAAAGAGAATAATATGACGGATAATTTCTGAGATAACAACTTCATGAATCGAATTTTCGATCCAGTCGTTTTCGCAGAAACAAATTTCTGATGGCTTCGAACTTTTTGGGTGGTTCAATAATTTCGATGAGAAAATTTCAATTAACGATTAAAACCAAATAGCAAATTCAAGATTTGATGACTAACACAATTTAAACTTCTCACTTCGCGACTAAGATGCTGTGATCATCATGAATTACTGTATCATTATTTTACAACTAAATCTATAGATGTCACTTAGGCCGAACTTATATTTTTAGGGTTATCTATGAAACAAAATTTAAAATGGCAATACATTTCAATAATCGAATCTTCGACCGATGAAGACCCACTTGAGAATCCCAGCTTCGAATAATCTATCGCTTCTAATACATAATTCCAACCTCCTAGAGCTGTGTGGCGCTCTTTATCTCAGCACCTACGGCAAACAGGAAGGCCTCCTTTGATGTGGATACCTGAAATCGCGAAAACTCCACCACACTATCCGCTTCAAGTTCGTGTGAAACGACTTGTGCGGCTGAGTATTCTGTTTCCATCTCTCGAGCTTCTTGAAGCACGCCATCGAGTCGTAGATATTGTGTTACTGAGGGATTACGGAAAACGTTTGCGAGTTCTGTATGAAGTTTCGGCTGAAGGCTGACACCAAACCCAATCAGATCCGTATCGAATTTGCCTATTGTTTGCAGGAAGACTAGATGTCATTGATTCTCCACCTGTGTTTAATACTGAGGCTTCTGAGCAGGGAATATGAAACCAATCAGAAATATAAGAATTTAAATCGGACCGAAGTTGAGTAATCGAGCTTTCACGAGAGAGCTAGGATCTCTCGTTGATTTGGAGATTATCGTTTCATTATTGAGTTAGTTTTTGTTTGATTGAACCGTTAGAAATTCACTATGAGGTTTTGAATATTTCAACTGACTCAGGGCCGGGGTTAGGGATGAAACAGTGATGCATCCGTGTCAAGCGCCTTTATTTGAGAGGCGGCAATTCGGCCAATTGTCGCTTTTTCATAATTCATCCTTGATTGATGTGTCTCATTGCATAAATCATATAGATATGTTTTTTCTTTAATTTTCAAATTGTATCATCGCTCTTATCTCTCGCTGAAATAACTATCAAACCCATCTCAAACAATTCAATTTACGGATATTTTCATAAAAAAAATTCTGAATATTTTCTTCGAAGTAAAACCTGAAACCAGTGTTCAATCATTATAATTTACAAGTTGACGGTCATATTGAAGCTCGTATTGAAGTAATCAACATAAAAAATCAAATCCTTTGGGCGTTATTTAGGCGCCTAATGTTAAAAGCAAATTCTGCTTCGAAGGCATAAAGTTGATACATTATCCTTGTGTAGAATTAAGGTTGGAACATTTGTCTTAGCAGGGAAAATGGAGCGCTATCATGAGGTGAGTAGGGTAGCTGGAAAGCAGCGAATATTTCTCGAAAAGAGATAAATTGAGATGCTGAATTAACTATTAACTTCCAAGACCTTTATTGCTCCATAAATCCGTTGTACTGTGTATGAGATTTAATAGGTGGAAAGCATGAAAATACCGAAGTTTCAGCAAACCTACGTGTTCAAGGGTGAAACTTAATCGTATCATTTAGAACTATGAATAACTGAATAGTCTCAATACTTCTCAACTTTGAAAAAAATTATCTAGACAATATACAATATCGATATATTTTACATATAGGATTCTGGAAAAATATTGTTATGATTAATAATTATTGTGATATCCATATATTTTCATCATTTCTTCACAGATACAGAACATTTATGTTATTATGTCAAAATTCGCACAAGATGAATAATAATAATAATCATTATGTATTATTTGAAACTAATGAGGTTTCTACCAAAATAAAAACGACCCTATAGCTAACACTTTAGTTTTTTAATCAAATTCCAAACATGTGATTTCGATTTCAATTTTGAATGATATCTTGCCCGTCTATCATTCAACTTTCTTGAAGGGAACTAAAACAAAATGCCCACGATTAGATGAAAATTTATTCGTTACATAAAACCAATTTCTTTCCGTTATTTAGGTTTGCATATACTTTGAAATGAACACAGCAGGGGCCTCATTATCAGTCTTTCATAATTTCATTTTGAAATTAAGTATATTTACATATATTTTGTGATAACAGAAGAAAGTAACAACTATACGGGTGCAAATTATACAGCAGTATATTTCACTTCATTCAAATTCAGTTTTTCATATCAACATGGCTTATGTTTAGTACCTATATGTGTTACTAACCGTAAATTGATGCATTATTTTATAGAGCGATATAAGGAGTAGTGTTGTTCGATAAGAAAAATTGTAGTCACATAAACACTTGATAACTTCTTGAAAAAAACAGTAAACATTGCTCTGACTGATAAGTTATAGTTTGATTACTTTCTTCGATAAGGCTAAATTTATTGTGATTGTGCCTCGAATCTGAACATGAACGTTAAATTTGAACAAGAAGCTTCTCGACCTTTTTCATGTGCCAAATATCCTGAAAATCTGTATACAATACTGTTCAGTTTAAATTAAATATTTGAGATTCGATATGTGATATTTTATGAAACACGTTTGATGACTTGGATAAATGTTTTCAGCATCAGAGGTTTCATTTCGATTGAAGAAGACGAGCATATTTTCAGGAGAATCAATGAATGTCAATTTCATTGTAAAGAAGAAGTTAAAGATTGAGAATAATCCCTAGATATCTGAGATCGATACATATATATTTTGTGATTCCTTGAGCAATTCTCTAATTTGTTTAACATTATTGTATTATTATTATCATTTTCTTGAATTTATAGACGAATTATGAGTTCTAAAAAATGAATTGCAATTGCAGTAAAAAACTTACAAAGTATAGATATGTTCTTCATCGTGTTGACCCGATTGAATCCTAAATTTGAAAACAAAAGCGGGATCTTAATCTTGTGATGAAAAGATTGTTATCCGACAAATCCTCTTCGAATCCCAAATGTGCAAGCAGCCATTATCACCGGAAAAAGAAGAAGTACAGTAATACATTCCAATTCTCATGCGAACGGTGAGTTTGTTTTATGCTTCAATGGTTTCCCTCTTACCTCTTCCGATAAACGAATGTTTTCTTATGTTTCCATATGCCAGTACATAGTAATCGAAGAGACAGCTCATGAAAACATACTGGATACGAAAAACATCGATTCTCCCAGTTCTGAGATATCATTTTCTCTTTTCCAATTCCAGTTTCAATTTTGCTCGGAATCCGAGATTCGACAGTGAATTTTATGAGCAATCAGAAATGGCAATCCTACCTCCAATCTCGAGTGAACCTAGGTCTCTATCTATTCCACATATTTCCTGGTCCCTCTCGTATAGAAGGAATGAGTACAAATGGAAAATGACTCAACTGGGGTTCTATGAACTCGTCACAGCTAATTTGGTCACTTTCATCGTAGATTTGCTCCGCTTGAAACTGCAAAATAGATGAAAAAAATTTGAATGTTCTCTTCATGAAATTTTCGTACAACATGGAGAGAAATTTTGGATTGCAAATGGTGATTCTAGTGTAGAAGCGCTGTGAATCTAATATCATTTGAGACTTTTTTGTAGTCACTTGATGAAGCAGAATTGTTGTTACTGAAATGAAAAGGTTTCATTTTACGATATTCTGTTTGAATTTTTTATTGTTCTGACAATGCTATATACAGGATGTCCCAAATTCCATTCTCTCTGAAAGCATCGCGAGAACTATAAGACTATAAGGGAGAAAATCTTGAAGGACCCCCATCTCATTTTTCGAAATAATAAAGTATGAGAAAGCAGATCATAGATATAGTGTCTGAAAAATTAATGTTCCGAATATTTCGCTATATCTTGTATTTTCTTCGAGATATTCGAACAATTTTGAAACTTTTATTTTGCAGTAATTTTTAATGTTTAATGTTAACATGATTTTCATAACAATCCATAGAAATTAATTATCATTTAGAGATATTCAGGCTAGTTGGTGTTTCTTGAATGGGACACAAATTTCTCAACGTTGTTTCTTAGCCGCAGATTTTTCAAAAATGTTATGCCTCATTTCGAGGTTGAATTCCTTCCGTGTCCATTGTATACTTTCAGAGATATAGAGGAGAATTGGAGTTTTTCAAAGGCACTCTTGTCGAAAAAACTAAATATCTTTGAAACTGAAATTTTTGAAAAATCGATAATGAGATGCTTTTCGACAAATTAGACTTCAAATGGTGAGACATATTGGAAAATTGTTTTGAATGTTCAATGATTCTTTTTTCGTTTTTGTGAAATATTCATGAATACATATAATATTTTCTATTGCCCTTTATTCTTTGATTTTTTCGACTTCCTCCCAAAAATCTTGATCCCCCTTTGAAAAATTCTGGTCTCTCCTTATCCTCCTTATTTTTGAAGCTTGCGTCGCCACTGATCTTGAATTTTTCCTATAACATTATTTCATTACTGATTGACAATACAGCTTGTTCTTAAATTTAGAGCGCGAATATATTGCCGTAATTGGAATTCACGTTTCGGTCGTCTGTAATATTTCCCTAGGTCATATAAATTGCCTTTTATTTTTATTGTACCCAATCTGGCACAACTGTTGCCAAGCTGCTGACATTTATTACGGCTCCTAAAAGCCATTCATATTGCCTACGAACTAGCATGAATCTTTGGTTCCTGTCCAGACTGAAGATCTATTCATTATGTACCGGCAAATGAAACTACAAATTCTGTATTTGCTAACCATTAATTTTCCAAATAACCTTGAATACACACTCAATGTTTTCTAAGAAAAAAAACAAATTGGATTACCTATATTAAAATCAATGGGGATATTTTATCAATAATTTTTATCCATCCATATTTCCATCAGATAATATTAATTTTTGAAATTGTAGAAAAAAAATTGAAAAGTGATGTTTTTACACATTTCTGATATTGTATAGAGGGTGTTTTCAGAGGTGAATCTTAATTTTTTTGGAACAACTTCTATGGTTATCAATCTGCTGACATCATGTGACTACAAAAACTAAAATATCTCGAAATTTTCTCAATTTTCTGTATTTGAGTAGGAGTACATTTTTCATGTAATTTTCTTCGCTCCATCGAATGCTTTTATTTTTTCACCAAAACGAACACAACTAAAGATGTTGTCCTAAAAAAATGATAACTCACCTTCTGAAAACACCCTTTATAACAATATCAGAAATGTAGAAGTGTAATGAAAAAATGTATTTCAACAATTTAATTTAATTTCGTGAGAATCATCTGACGGTAGCGTCATCTGGTTCGAGAATCATTCCGCAAAACTACCGTTTTATACTATATAATCTATATGAAATGCTCTTGTGATACTTCCTATTTAAAACATATTATTATGATTATAAAAATATTTATTCGAGTAAAAACATCTGAAATTATTAAAAAAAAATTTTTTTCAGGTGGACATACTTCCCCCACTTAGATATTAATCAAAAAATTCGAGAAGGAAAGAAGAGGTGAGTAAAAGCTCAAGTAATCAGAATTTGTGTGATTTTTATGAACAGACCTCATACTGATTATAGAATGGTCAATTTTTATTCTTAGAGATATTGAAATTATATTAGAAACATGATCTGAACTGAAGCAACCAGAATTGAATAAATGTTATCTTTAGTCTGATTTCTCAGCGCTATTAGATTCCAGTGAGCTCGACACGTGTGATTTTGTCCAACATTAACTAACAAATAAAAGCAATTCATGTCTGATCTGTTTTATGATTTATAGACTGGCTTACGTCAATCTCTGAATGGGCTTCTTCAGTAGATGTGATGTCAAATTTATAACGCTATTTGGTATTGTGGCACTTAAGGACTGTGATAGATATCCATATCCAAGGCGATATAATATCTTGATCTTTGAAACCTATCTCACTGAGATGATTCCATTCGTTACCCTACGAAATAAATCATGTTATTGAAGTCATATGTGGTAGACAAACAAATAATATCCTTCGAGAATTACTCAAACTTCTCACCGACCTCTTTGCCTTAAGATTCTTTCATCATCCTTCAAAAGCATTATATACTCTCCATTATGTGTTGTACTGCTGGAGTAGTTCTTGAAAAAACAGATCCAGAAAATGTTTTGCTCGATACTCGATGTTTATGAAAATTAACTGCATCATTCAAATTTTTTTAGTTTTGAAATTATTGGTAGTATGAATTAACAGAATGATCGAAAAGCATGGCCTGCAGTTTCCTCAGTTTCGATTGATTTATCTCCTAAGTTACTAAGGTAGACGGAATATCCTATGTTATTACTACCATTGATTAAATATATAAATAAATAAATAATAAATATGAAAATAAATATATAAATAAATGAATAAATTAAATATATAAAATATTTGTAGTTATATGTCTAATAGTATCGAATTTAATTGAATCTTGAACCTGGCCAAATTGATTGAACTTATTACATTATTACATACACCTTTCAATCAGACGGAGTACATCAAATTTGATACTATCTAATTTGGCAACACTACCTAACTCAGAATCCATTTCTCAGCATTTCATTTTGTTTGATTCAGGGCGAATACTTACTTCGAAAGAATTCGACTAGTCATAACTAACAATCTCAAGAACGAAAGTTGGAATGAATATGTGGGCTTATCCAATTGTCTCTTCTATTTATTTTTAACTCCGAAAGTTTATACATCATCGTATAGATATTCTTCACATTCATAGGAGAAACAGAGAGACCTCTTGCTCGTAATGGTGATTCATGTAAATTTTACATGAGAGAACTTTGGGTCTGCTTATCATACTTTATTGCCGTTTATTGCAGTATGAATTGCTCGGCAAGTTTCCTTGGTTGCCAGGAAGAATTTTATGTTGTGCTTAAAATTCTCGCCGACTATACTCCACAAAATGTTATGCTCTTCGTAATATGATTATGGGGTAAATATTTTCGTTATGAAGTTGGAGCCAGCCAATTAAATAACTCATAATTCCTTACTACAATTCATTCACTTATATTATATGTTCACTGAATTAGTTACGTCCAACACATTAGGTAAAATTTATACAGAATATCAATCTGAAATTGGAATGTTGAATTTTAGTTTGAGAGGAATTGGGAAGAATCCTCCAAATTCATACTGGACTTTTTTCATTAAATTGCATAATTCATCTCAACATAATCGGGCTAAGGGTTCTATAAATATGGTCGTTTGAAATTTTATTCTCTTCATTTTGATTTTGAAACCAGCATCTCTATCGAATTTAAAATTATACAGGATGTTTCCTAATTGAATGTCAATATTTATGGGGGAATTTTTGGGCTCACACTTTATATGAACATATGTCCTAAACGTGTTACCTTTTGAGATACAGTGTGGTACAGTTTTCAGAAATTATTTATTGTTAATATATGCAATACTGCTTCAATTATTTTAATGAAATTTGTCATACATGTATTATGAATCAAGAGGCATTCTTGAATGTATTGTTTTTCAATTTCCACCAGTGGCGTTCGTATGTGATTTTACCTGCCTATTTTGGCAGACATTGATGGTACGCCACAGATTTTTCCTGAAATAAAAATTATTTTTGAAATTCCCAACCATTTCTTTCCAAAGTTGATCATTTGACTCCGATGCCCTAATCAAAGGAAACATTCCCATAAATACAAAACACAGTCACAAATAAATTTGAGGAATATTTATGGAGTTTTGCCTCACCAAGAGATTTTTTGAAGATCTTGAAGGAATATATGGAATTGATATTTTGTATATGATTCTGTATATAATGTATCTTAAACGTAGGAAATTTGACAATTGCCATGAGGAAGGATGTGCTTAATATCTTCTTCCGTCGAAGTTGATTTCTCACAGGACCAACTCATTTCTAGAGCATCCACTTCTAAAAATGACTAGATGGAGGGAGTATACGCAATTTTTACATGTCTCCAAGATGGTTGGACAACGTTGTCGGATTGTGATATATTTACAAATTCACAATTTTAATATATCGTTATGAATGTATATTATATTGAATTATTTGAGTGATTCCCGATTAAATATGCAAATTTGTATATTTGGATTCGGATATTTTTCCTAATTGTCGAATTAATTATAAGCAAAAATATTTATTATTTTCTGTATCTACCTGTTGAAATCCAAGGTTTGGCAACTTCTGCTCTCCCAGTGTCATCGGTGGTTTCACGTCGTTAGGCTCGCTTGAAGTTTGTTTTCTGAATTTCTGATATATTTAGGTATTCACTATGGGACTGAAAATGACATATGCTCCTTGTATCTATGTTTACTACTCTGACTACACTAAACTGCAAACTACATACTGATGTATGTAGGTGCAACTCATTTCTCGAAGGGCAGCCTATACATTTTCAGGTCAGACAATTCCGAATCAATAATTTCGTCGAACAAGGAAAGTTCCTCGAAATATCTTCAGTCTGAAAGAATTAAAGGGCGTTTTTTCCTTCAACTTTCTTCGAAGTAGGTCGAAATAACTATGCACTGTCTCGGTGTGTTTTGGCGTAAATCGGGGAGTGTATTCTCGGTTCGATGAGCCAACTTCTGCAGAGAAGTCGTTGTGAAGAGTTTATGAATTATTCCGCTTCCTGGTATTTCGCTGCCTAATTTATATTCTGATTAATGAACTGTTTGTTTCGAAAGTAAACTTATTTAGTATTCTGACTTTTATACTTCACTCTAGTCGAATTATATTTAATCTTTACAGTTTTCTCAGGATAAATAGGAACTCGTTTCTGGCGTTCTTTTTTTTTGTGTTGGAAGAAACTTAATAAATTCATAAGATTTGCGATTATGAAAGAAAGCCGAATTATTCTTGTGTAGATATCCTCAAGTTTCATTTCATTTCCTCAATTTACAAGGAGCAGCAAAAAAAATACTGGTAACACACTCAGGGCCGTCGATGGGGTGGAGATAGGGTAGGCGGTCGCCAGCAACAACAGGAAGGAATACCGACCAATTCAATTAACATCAAAAATCATCAAAGCTGCCGCATTATGCCAGAAGTCCCTTAGACCCCTTATAGTGCAGTTAAAGAGTTATTGACGCTAAGAACAACACATGCACTTATCAGGCTTGACGGCGTTCGTTCTCCTAAACGTTGCCGAATTTCATTGCCACTTGGGGCGGCTTGTTTCTTTTCATTTCTCCGATCAGAATATTAATTCCTCAAAATGAAATGCAAAATATACGAGAAAGGATTTCATTTCACCATATCCAACTTATCACTCTTAAGAAATCTAAGAAGTTTTATTATTTCATACCACATTCCATTATATTATTATATTTTTCATTTTTATATCAAATTAAATAATGTTGGGCGTAGCCGTAGGCCCATTTGAATTTAAAATAATGGTTCATCCGCATTATCCAATTGTTTCACTTGATCTTTTCAAAGAAAAAAAAATGTTCAAGGACCCGCTCTTGAGGGGCAGCAAATGATGGAGGACGGCATTATCTGATTTTCCCGGATTCTTGGAAGAATTAATTGAATATTTTTGATTTTTTTTTATCGAATTCACTTATCTAATTGAATTATAAATAAACTGTTAGTAAATTTTGAGCTCACACAAATTTTTTGCTATACATTCAATACAGTTCAAAGTATTTCCCATTTTTGTGAAGAAAATATACTTCCACTATGAAGTTGTTCAATAAAAGGACACATCCATAACCCTACTTTATAACGAACGTTCATTAATATTTGTGGTCACGAGTGCTGTGGAGAAATTGGAGTGGATTTTCTGTGTAGCGCTTAGCTTGAACTATATCACTAACATTTGTTTACGTACTTCTAGTCTGGGAACTATATGTGGTACAAGCTAAGCTACTTGTAATCACAGAAAATCCACACTTATTTCTCCACAGCAATCTTGACCACGAATTTCAATAAACGCTCGTTATATTTTTTGCTTTGCGTCGAATATAATAAAACAACATAATTTCTCTAAACTTTTTATTTTAGAAAACAATTGTTTCGCTGACACTGTTGCTTCTTCAGGTTAATTGTATATTATATACGGAACATATCTTGTAGACAAACTTATGTAGATAATAAAATTTGGAGGCTGATCGAAAAATACATGAAAACTAAACAAAACGTGAAAAACTTAAAAGGTACATTCGGCATTTGCGGCCTGCTATTTCTAAACGGAAGATCCAAATCGGAAGGTATGCGACAATGATAATGGTTTGGTTTTGCATCTGTTTGTTCGATCGAAGGAATATTTTGTGAATTATACCACTTTTATTTTGCATATGGAGAATTTCGAAATTTTTATTGAAGATATGGTCTCATTTTTCAATTGATACAAATAGTGTATGTTGAAATCTAGCAACGATCGCGTCACGAACAAGAGTTTTTAAGCTTAAAGTGTGTTTTCTACATATTCCATGTAAGAATTTGCATAACAAACGTGAGGCTTCATCTCTTTATCAACAAAAACTAACGAAATCCATTTCTTTATTCTTGATTTGCATTTCATTAACAACATATACGCCAGTGGTACAAATATTCAATCGAATATCCTAAATGTTCACGTCCTAAATTTTGTAAATTTGTCTTCTATGGAGGTTTGATACAGTTAATTTCACCTAAAAAGAAATGTTTTAAACTGAAATGCAAAAGCAAAAAGTTTTGTGTTTAATGACTTCGATCCTGAGGACTAAAATGAAAAAGATCAATCAGAAAATGGAGTGCCGTTCAGCCTGTGCAGTAAAATAAAAATGTTTACTTGCGAATTTTGTAGCAATTAGGTAGTGTTATGATAATAAAAGATTGATTTCTTATTATTGCTTGTACCTCATTCCTTAATGTATCAAACCTCCTTTTTAGTGTATCAAGCCTCCCATGTATAGGGAGGTTTGAGCCACTTTGAACCGACAATTTTAAGAACTCAATCAAGGTTGAAATTTATATCTTCAGTTATTAAAAATTGCTGAACGTTTAAGCGAAGTTCTTAAATTTCACTCTGACATAATAGGATTGGTAAATGTTAAACACATATTTTTTATCAACAATTTTGTAAAATATGTATCAACCCTCTTCAGTCTTCCCTACTATCAGAAGTAAAACTCCTCTTGTGTAAACTATTTTGTTTTATTTAATTTGATAATGGATTTCCATAATGTAAAGATCCATTAAACGCTTTGAATGTTTCAGAAATTGCAAACTAACCGGAAGTACTAATAACAATACGCCAGCACTAACCTATATAACATAATATCAAACTCATTTCTTAGTAATCACGCATCCAACTAAAACCAAACAGGATCTAAAGATGTAATACATTGCATAATCCGATTTCCTCTTCATAGAAGCCGAACGAAAGCTAAATTTCCGGGATTAAAACACAGGGCGAGTCCGATTAATTAAATTCCTACCCCCGTAGAGTGGGGTGCAGATAACCATCTAAAATTCACATTCGAATGCATAACATTTGCATACGTAATGCCATATCTACCACTCAATTCATTTTCAGAATACACATTTGTAAGTAATCAATTACGTGAATAATCGTGAGGGTGAGTTACTATCGCACATCTCTCGATTTGTTCAGTAGTGGCTGTTTGTTAAGGGCTAATGGGAGTTTGATTGATTTTTATGGTGGTGGAATTTTGTAGTTATTTTTTTAGAGTTTTCGATAGGCATTCGATAAAGTTATTGTATTTTGAGAATTTGATATCCGTTTCGATATGCATGGCCGGCTTTAGGGGTGAAACAGTGAAGCGCCTCTATTTGAGGGGCGGCAATTCGGCGTAGTTGCACGTCTTTTTCATCTTCCATTTAATGAATCTTGAAGACGCGATTTCCTAAGTTTTCCGAGATTTAGTAGGTAATAATTTTTGAGGAGCTACTTTCGCTGATTCTACTCAATCGGAATTAGACATTCTTCAACTTCATAGTACTCAAAATAACTATACTAAAGAATCAGTAAGTTCGTGTTAGGAGGCAGCACAGCCTCGAGCTAAAAACTAATAATGTTTCCCTTGTATAATAAATAACTTAGTATTTCATTCGAAGTGCATTAGGTGAAGCTGAAACCATTGACTTGGAGAACTGAGTATTGAGGTACTTCTATGGTCAATGCTTGAAGTCAAGAGGTTGGTGCATTGAAACCTGTAGTGTCTTAGTTTCTGCAAAAGTCCTCACAAAAGTGACGTTTATATGCGTGATAGGGTGATCACCCCTCTATATATTGACCTTGCCCAACGTTGGCCTTGAACGGAACGCAGAGAATCATTTCGAATTTTTTGATAAGTAAAAGTTTCCTTAGTAGACAAAAAATGTTCTCAGAGAAACTAAACACCACAGATAATAGAAATATGTGCTTCATATCACTTCTCCTGCCTGTCTCCATCTTTATGAAATTTGTTATTGATATTCTTATTTGATCATAACTTGCGTTATACTAGTTCGATTCTGATGATAATTGAAATGAATTTAGGTGAGGCCATGAGAAGTTCTAGAGGAATTTCGGCTCTCCTGAATGCGCATTGTACAACCGCAAATGTAAATTTCTTCAACTGAAATCGTATATTTCACGTTCTTGTTAGAACTGAATTTCATCAAAAAAGGATAATCCAATTTAGCAATTTACTTCGGACTTTATAATTTCTATATTTGAGGATTATCGTCTGATTATTTTCAATTACTCGAATTCTAGACCAGATCCTTCTTTATACGGAAAAATTTTCTATAAACAAAAAAATTCATATGTCAAATACCTACAAGGTGTCTCAAAAGGGTGTTTATATTCGTTTAATTTACTGCGTGAACGCAACGATTCGGTGAGGCGTGGAGTATATGCCAATCAGTTGACAAGATATTGGGAATTTATTCGCTTTGAAGCGTTTCTCGGGAGCGGATCCCGCGTTGTGCGTATGCGAATTTCACAAAAATGGTCATTTTGTCACTTTAGAGCAAAAAAATTCATCCAATATTCTAGGTTATCGTCACCCAAATGATGCACCAAGTATTTCGCCCATTCGGAAGTGGTTAAAAAAATTTGAGGAGACCGGTTCAACGTCAGATAAACCAAAACTTAGGCACTGAAGGTATTTGAGAACGTGATGATCCCGACTTCTCCATTCGGAAGTATGCAAGTTCTTTGAATATGCATAGATCATCGCTTCACGACATTTTGTACCAATATGAAGATGCTATAATCAAAGACCATGATTGCAGCAGGATGAAGCAACTTCACACACGTCCAGGTGTCTCTGCCTCGAGCTAATAAAATTGTTCTAGGCAAATTGTAATAAACTCCAGGTCCTGGCTTTTGCCTGTAAGGTTTCCCTAAATCTAAGTTTACGTTAGTAAACCAACTTCCCTAGCCCAGTTGAAACGAAATATTCGTCATGCTGTCATGTCATCAGGGATTTCAGTGTTGGATTGAATGGGTGTCGTGAACTCGAAGGTTAATATTTGGACAACATTTTGCTCAATACGATTTGATCCACTTCAAAAACTTCTTATTTGAATAAAACCAAGTGAATGGACTTAAATTTTTCCTGGACGATTGTATAGGTTCATTAATGGAAATAACGGAAATCTCCATCAAACTTAAAATAAATTTTCATGTGTTGGTATTGTGATTCTTCGATAGAATTAAATTTTTAATAGCCTGAATACCTTTTGAATGTGATTGTCTTTTCTTTCATGCCGTGTGTGATCTCATTAAAAGTTGGATAAATCATTTACGCTATGAGGATATAATTGGCTGTCGTTGTTCGAGGATGTTCCACATAATTTAAATTGAGAGGGATCAGAGCACCCGTGAAGGTCTGGAGTTTATTACACCTGGACACGGTATAGCACGCTACTTTCTGATTTTTTTAATCGTAACTTCCTGTTGCGTCAAAAATTGCCGCTGATTTACAACCACCTTGGCAGAGATCATTTTGCATAATACCAATAAGTGTCGGTTGCTCGCAGTTGTTTATAACCCTTCGGCATGCGAACTTGGAACGCCAATCCTTCAACACACCCAAAGTGATATGGAAAAGTTTTATGGAAAGTCGAAACTGAGGGAAATGTCCGACACAGAAGTTATGTTCCCTAATTTCTATTTGATATGTTATGTTAGGTTTGACCTCAGAGTAATAAACATACGTACGTCATTTTCAGTAAGCAAATTTTGTCTCCAACATGAACTGTCAAATTTGACATGAGGTGTGCGGAAATGAAAACGATATTTCACTCAATTCGCGAGTTTCTCCACAAAGAACGCACTTCTTATGTCCCATACGTTTCATATTAACTCAAAATATATTGAAATAAATACCTTAATATATCAGACACTCACAAAACAAACCTCAAGCGCGCCAAACGACGTGAAACAACCGATGACATTAGGAGAGCAAAAGCTGCCAAACCTTGGATTTCAGCAGGTAGATACAGAAAATAATAAATATTCTGCTTATTATAAATTCGACAATTAGGAAAAATATCGGATTCCAAATATTGAAATTTGCATGTTCAATCGAAAATCATTCAAATAAACATATTTCATTCAATATAATATACATTCATAATATTATAGTAAAATTGTGGATTTCAAAATATCACAATCCGGTAACGTAATCTAACCATGTTGGGGACATGCAAAAATTGCTTACACATCCTCTATCTATGTTTATGACCCTATGGGTTTGACGTCTGATAAATAAATGAGAAATTTGTGAAATAAAAACAAGCTGAAATTTCCACCGCTTGTATTCTGGACAGTATGCTCTCCTAGGTGAGAAACTAAAGCATTATGTGAAGTATGTAGTGTTTCTCAATGCAATTTTATTGAAAGCTTTTTCCTAATAAATACTAGGTACTGAATAATATTTTTACTACTCTAAGATGACTAGAACATTATCTTTATTGTACGGAATTCATTATTATTCTTCTCCATATAGTTCTTTCCCGCAATAATTGAAATATGCATCACTAGACTGAACATAATTAGTGTGTTCGTTATGAAAGGATTATGACATGCAAATACCAAGATAATAGGCTAACAGTATATCTGTTTCTGTTCTTAGTTGGATAGTGATTTACAAGATTATAGGAATGATGAGAATGAAGTTCAAGGCGGACAATTAGAATAAGATAAAAACACTGCAAATTTTACACTATGATTAATTTTTTCTTTGTAGAATAATTGGAATAATTAAAATGAGCGGTTGTTAAACACATAAAGAAACACCTTGAATCGCAAGGGTGGTTTGCAATTGTATGGCCTAAATCCCTCATGGTTCTTGATTGCGTAAGGCCGTTTTTTTCAATTAATTTTTGGATTGTATGAAACGTGAACTCTGAAAATTTCAGGGGAGGGGACAGGATATTGACGACATCGAATATATGACCTTCAAGTTGATATAAGAATTTGGTAAATGGGGATTGGAGGTGAACGTCGATAAGCCATTAGAGGACAACAACAGGATTTGCAACAAGTAACAGGGAAGACTATGAAACATTGCAGTATATATAAATATCTAGGAATCAAGATATACAACATGCGAACAATGGACGAAGCAATATCCGACAGAAACGTCCAGAAAAGAAGATCAATTACAATGCTGAACATTATATTATGGGACAAAAAAATCAATATCAATAAAAAGAAGATTATTCAGAACTCTATGGTTAAGAGCTTCATATCATACGGTTCAGAAGCTTGGCCTCTGAAAAAAAAAGCACGGAGATGGACTTCTGGAGGAGAGCAGTAGGAATATACAGAAGAGGATAACTAATGAAATCATAAAGCAAATAATGCAAATACAGCAGGATCCTGCAGATCACATAAGAACCCAGCAGCTAATTCGGTATAAACACGTCCAGAGAATGTCACAGCACCGCATTCCCAAGAAGATCTTAGATTGAAGTCCACAGGAAAGAGGAAGGAGAGGAAGACCACGAAAAAGTTGGAGAGAGGGAATTGATGAGGATGTCTGGGAGAGAGGTCTAGATGTGAATATGTGGAGCGATAGAGAAGATTGGAGATTAGGAATCGGACGACGTCGAACGATATAACGGATACATATATTATATATCGGGTGTTTTTTTTAGAGCTATAGAACTTTAAATTACAATAAAACAGAGATGGATTATTCGATTGACATGAATTTCATTTATCCGCAAGATAATCTTGTGGCATAACATTCTAAATATGATTTCTGGCATATGACCGCCACGGCTGGCTCGAATGTAGTCCAATCTGGACGTCCAATTTTCGATGACATTTTCCAACATTTGTCGCCGTATATCGGCGAATGTTGTCTTCCAAATGTTCAAGGGTTTGTGGCTTATCCGCTTAGAATATAGACCAATGACTTTACATAGCCCCACAGAAATAAGCCTAGCGGTGTTAAATCACAAGATCTTGGAGGCCAATTCACAGGTCCAAAACGTGAAATTAGGCGGTCACCAAACGTGTCTTTAAATAAATCGATTGTGGCACGAGCTGTGTAACATGTTGCGCCGTCTTGTTGGATTAAGCATAGCTCCTGGATATCATGGTTGTTCAATTCAGGAATGAAAAAGTTAGTAATCATGGCTCTATACCGATCACCATTGACTGTAACGTTCTGGCCATCATCGTTTTTGAAGAAGTACGGACCAATGATTCCACCAGCCCATAAAGCGCACCAAACAGACAGTTCTTCTGGATGTAACGGTGTTTCGACATACACTTGAGTATTAGCTTCAATCCAAATGCGGCAGTTCTGTTTGTTGACGTAGCCATTCAACCAGAAGTGCGCTTCATCGCTAAACAAAATTCGCTTATGAAAATTGGGAACAACGGCAATCTCATTTTGGGCCCATTCGACGCATCTTCGCCCTACTTGATGATCGTTTGGCTTCAATTCTTGCACGAGTTGGATTTTGTAAGCACGCAAACCAAGATTCTTTCGCAAAATCTTCCATAAAGTGGATGGGCACAGATCCAATTCCTGTGCTCGATGGCGGATAGACTCATTCGGGTCTTCCTCAATGCTACGCTCTACAGCAGCAATAGATTCTTCTGTACGCACCGTACGGTGACTCTGGGAATGCGTGTTATCAATAAGAGTAAACGTGGTGCGAAAACGTTCCATCGTTAATCGAATTAATTGCTCTGATGGACGATTTTGTCGACGATAAAATGGACGTAGTGCGCGATACACATTCCGCACAGAACCATTATTTCCGAAACAAAATTGCACTATTTGCAAGCGTTGTTCAGGCGTGAGTCTATTCATGATGAATTGCCAAACCAAACTGAGAATAAATCACTTGACAGCTGTTTAATCGGTCGCCATCTTGAACAGTAATGCCAACTTAAAGCTATATACCTCGAAAAAAACACCCTTTATTATTCCAAAGGTTTATAAATTGGATATATTCACGAAATCTCCATCATTGAGTCTTACACTGTACTATCATCGGATTAAATTTGGAAATTAAAGACATGGCGCAAATGCAATATGAACGATGGCTAAATTTTGGCCAAGACAGTGCGAAAATTCTCATTTCGAAGCAATTCTTCGGTGAACCTTTGAGTGCAAATTAAAACTTTGTATCTTGGTCCTTCATTAGAGCTTGGATACATTTTCTCACGCACATAACGATTCAACTTACGAACCGTAATTGAATGCTTTGTCTTCCAGTTTCCATATCACTTAACGAGTTGAAGTTGAAACTTCTGTAATTGCTAAAGTTCCAGCATATACCTTCATGATGAAGTGATAACAGATCACCCTTATTCCAAATGATTTCCAACTTCCAGCGCGGTCTCTGCAACACTAATGTTCAACTTTCTCTACTCTCTCTACTGTGGTGTGTATCGAGTGTCTGTGCAGAAGTTCCGAATGGGAAATGTCCATGAGAAATTGACGTTTTTCGAAAATAACTATTTCTCGAGATTCTCCATTGCATTCTACAGGTAGTCCATTTAATGACAACATTTAATCAGAATAAACCATATTAGTAAGGTTGGAAGAGAATATTTCAACATGAAACTCTGAAAATATGTTTTATTTTGAAGCTAATTTAGAAGTTAATTGAAATATTTCGAAAATAACTATTCCTTGGAATTGTTTTCTACAGATGGTCCATTTATTGGCATGATTTAATCTACCTAAATAGACCTTATTGGTGACGTAGTACTAGAACGTTTTAACATGAAAGTAACATGGGAGTTTCATTTTGAAATTAATTTGACAGTGAAGTTTTCTTCGAGATTTCCTATTGCTTTCTAGAGGTGGTCCATTAATTAAATGAATTTGGAATGAATAAAACATATAACTGAGGTAAGAAGATAATATTTCAACGTTGAATGTCTCATAAGAATCTCATGTTGAGTCGAGTTAAAAGCGAATCAAAGTATTTCGAAAAAACCATTCTTTGTGGAATTATATTTCTTTTTACATGTTTATTTACTGCATTTTATCTGAATAAATCATATAAGTGAAGTTTGAAAAAAATGTTTCTTCATGAAAGTCTCAGAAGTTTCATTTCAAAGGTAATTTGAAAGCGAATTGAAGTACTTGTACTTCGAACTATTTCTTGGAATGTTCCATTAGTTTTTCTAATTCTGTGGTTACCTATTCCGTTCATTCTTCCACATCTTGTAGAACGAAATCGTGCGAGAATATATCAGAAACGCACAGTTTTCATGGTTATATTTTATTATTATATGTTGGTACTCCGAACTTTCCGCCACGGCTTTATCTGTCAATTCATCAATTTGCCTTAAAGAAATCAGTTCTGCCAACCAAAATTTTTCAATGCAAAAATCACTAAATGATATTTATGGAAATATTTCATTGATTTCAATAAAAATGCAATGAATAAGGGAAAATAATGTATAATACTCGTACAGAAGGCTCATTCCACCACTCGTTCTTTCAAAAACTCGCCACTTCGTGGCTCGTTTTTGAATTTTGAACTCGTGGAAGAATATGAATGCCTTCTGCACTTGTGTTATAAATAACTATTCTTTTACAGGTGACCCAATTCATTTTCAATAAACCATATTAGTGAAATAATAAGAGATTATTTCAACAGGAAAGTGTTGAAAGTTTCATTCAAAAGTGATTTAAAGTATTTTTCATTACTTGTTGCAGGTGTTTCATTTCTTGACATAATTTAGTAAGAATGAAACAAATTATTGACGTTGAAAGAGAATATTTCAACATATGGAAGTCTTATTCAGGTTTCATTCAAATGTAATTTAAATTTATTATAAAATCTGAAAATTGATTAAAAAATATCTATCCTATACCACCGTGTAATCAACAAAAATTAACATTTTTTTCTACTAGTATTTTCGGTGTATAATCTATTATGAAAAGTAAAATTACCCAATTTATTTTCCCTATATCAAAGTGAAATTTATACACCTAATTCGTTCACGGAAATGCCTACAAACTCATTATTTCTAATTAATGTCTTCGAGAAATTAATTATCTCCAAAGTACAGGGGTTTCATTTACGGATTATTTTCCACTGGTTGGAAAGATATCGTGATACATGTCTGTGTAAGGCTCATAATCACTGGGTTGGAAATATAAAAATGAAATATGCCACTGTAACACGGATTACAGACGTAATTTACTATGAAGCACAGAAATTTTTTCGGTAGAAAATATAAATTTTTTATATTTCAATTTATAAATGAAAGAGACTCAACTTTGGTCAATAGTTCATATAAATAGAATGAACGATTCAGTTTACAGTTTATATTCGAGTGCTAAAGCAGAGTTTGGGACATTTGGTTTGGCCTATTTTTTTCTGAATATTGAAGGTAAATTGTCATTGAAAAAACTTCACTTCATTACGTTGACAGAGGAGCCGGAGCTTTTTTAGATGGGTCAAAAAACGTTATTTTAACCATCATGTACTAAATGTTAATATGAATTATTCAATGTAAATTGAGTGAATTCTATATTATGAATGATGTCTGTATTATTATAGCTAATAAGCTCTGTATATAAGTTTATAGGGCTTCAAAGAGCAAAATTGACTCACGATTGAGTGAGCGCTTAAAAGCTGTTGACAATTTTTTCCGATATTCTGCATTTTATTTGCTTCAGATTTTGCTATTGACACAAAATTTTGCTTGAAATTGTTGTCCTCAGTAAAACAAGATCGCATTTCCATCGCATATTGAAATATTAGATTTTACTTTTCCAAAATCTAAACTCAGTCGGTTTTGTGAATATGGAAATATTCAGTAATTTTTTTTCGAGATATTCTTTTTGACTCTCTTATGGTTTTGGACTGTGATCAGAAGGATAATTTGCACGAGGCTAAATATGGCAGTTCTGTATTTAAACGTAAATTTTCATCAAGACGAAATCTGCAACATTCAAATGAACAAATAAACAACATTTCGAATTACTGTATTCATGGGACCCCTTGTAGAATTTAACCCATTAAAGAATCAAACTGTGGAATTCGAGATCCGAATATAACCTAAGAAATTTCAGATTTTTAGGTCTTAGCGTTCTTGAGTTATCATGTTTACGGAGACAAAATCTTATCAAAACCTTGACGCTTTGGACCATTCCTGCCTCAATCCGAAAATAAAAAATATACAAATGATAGAGCGAAGGTAATAACTTCAAAATCGAATATCGGACAATTAAAAACAAAAAAGATCTAGTCACATATTTTTCCTGAATTTTCATTTCTTCAAAATAATTTCTGCCCAAGTTCCTGAGGCTTTAGAATTATAACATATTCGATATTCTAAGGCGACCATCAACCTCGCACGCCACTGTCCCCATCTCTCTGCTGATACAGAATACGCAGCAAGCAACAGTTCGCCATTTCGTTCGCAAAAAGGCTCTTTTGCATAACACAGAGAGAGTTTAGTAGTAACCTTATCTCAGAAGGACCTTCGTCCTTTTGTGATATTGTTGGGTATGCGTTAGCTTGTCAAGGTACATAACAGTTATTCTGAGAACCGTTCGCGTTTTGCTCTGCCAAGAAAGGTAGGTCTAGGGTAGGGTGGAAACAAGATAAGAAGATCCTTGTATTTCGGGAGGTTTAATCATTTTGCCAGACTTTTTATGTTCGATGAAGTGCGATATGTCCAGGGTCCCGAATGTTAGCTTCTATCGATAAATGAAAATGTGATGAATGGGAGCGAGGAGCTTCAGAGAGTTTACGAAGTGATTAAATTGAAGGAATCAAGGACCCGGAGTTGTCTACAAAATTTTAAGTAATCTTTACAGCCTTCACACTCGACCCGATCTTCAACATCAATGAAGATACCTACTCAAAAGAAATTAGAAATTAGGTTAAAACTCCTATAATTACTTCTCAGTGTTTACAACACCTTCCGACAGATGGCAGGAAATTTTTAATGACACTATAATATACCTTAATGAAAGTTTGGAATGGTGCGTGCAAGAAATTTTCTGAGTTTCTAAACTCTTGACAATTCAAGTTTTAGAATGGGAAGCCTTCAGTCATTATTTTCTAACTTGATTTGAAGGAAAAATAAGAGTTAATTTGGTACAAGAATTCCATGAGATTTATCTGAAATTTTATGGCCATATAAAACCTCTGCTGCTCATCTAACCATGGCGTAGAGATCAAAATAACTCCACAATCATGCTTCTAAAATAATATTGGTTGACACCTCTGATTGATCAAAATCTTCCATAATCAACAACCAGACTATCAAACGTGTATAATTGCCGAAGAGAGTTTCACATGTTCCTGCTCCTATAAATGTATCATATTATTCATCGTATATCATGGCGCATGATCTGCATGAAAATTATTGTTACAGGTACCTGTTCCATGTCCTATCGAATATGATATCGGACACCGCACCCTCTGGATATTAATAGTGATATATGTAAAATTAATGATGAGTGGCATAGACAATAATCATGTTAGTTGCGGAATTACTGAATACGTGGAAGTTCATGTTCAAAAATATTGATACCTATAATATGAGCGGAATAATTTGAATATCAATTTTCCTGTAGGAATTTTTCAGTTAGGTTTCGTTTTGGTCTAATTGTAATGAATTGCATTTTCTCTCATCCATGCAACAAATCTTTAATCAATGCAATAATTTTTGGTGGGTTCAAGTGCAGTTGTTGATATATTATTCAAGGTAACCAAATGTCAACTAATTCCTCATTTGAAATATTACAACTGCTGAAAGATAGGTTTCCGTTGTAAATCCCCAATAGAAAAAAAGAATATAACTTCTTCATTTCTATAACCTATCTTTATTGAATTCTTTAAGTCATGTTGAATATATGGATCTCCTTAATCATAGGTGCAATGGCGATCGGCGTGCAATACAAAGCATTAACATTTTTGGGTCGTAGAGCTTTTTTTAGCCATCTTTTAAATGGTTGTCCTGATGCCTTTTGCTATCTGATGGTTTTTCTGTTTTACCTCACTTTGCAAACCATTCAGGGGTCATGCGATCTACATGATCACTCTACCCTCAACGTCTTACTCTAGCCTATCATATCATCAAATGCAACTGAATAGAATTCTGTACCATATAGTCTTAACACTAATATCTCTTCGCCTAATGTTCAATTATTATCGTTGAATGAAGCGAGAAATATTAATTCCAAGAGATGAATCTCGAGGAACTAACACAATTCTTTTCTAATATTGCTGAAATTTGATATGTTTGATTCGTAGAAATGAACCTCAGTAGTAGATTTAGCGTGCTCTTCGATCCTAACCAACCAGCAACCATAAAATCGTCTAAACCTCAATATTTTATTGTTTTACAAGTTTGATGAAATTAAGTACATTCTTCGAATGGGGGGACATATGTAGTTCCAAATGACTTTCAACTGCATAGGATTCGAGATTTCGCCTTTCTACATTTTGATTAAATTTGGTATGGAATGGATATTTTGATTGTCACACGAATGGTAAGGTAGACTCGTTGTGTACTGTTGAATCTACCTTAAACCGTATGCATCTATTCTTCCATCTAGCCCTCAATTAGTATTAGAATACAAATTGAAGTACATTATCAAGGGCAAGATTTTGCTAGCCTAAATTAAGTAGAGTATCTTGTTGTGTACTGTTGAATCTATTTTGAACTTCAACCATGATACTATTCTAAAATCTAACCATCATGAATATCGATAATAACTTACTATGGGAGGGGTTAATTTTTTAGGAACATAGGTGGAGGGAACATAGTGGCCTATCGATTGGCAAAGTGATTTCTTGAATATATTCATACATTTTAAAAATCTTGAATATGTTAAAACACTCAAATAAAGATGACATTCAAACTGTAGTTCAATATAGGGACGATAGCAATCAGAAGAATGTCGACGATTTTCTCGATCCGAAAAGTTACTAGTATGAAGTATAGGTATAGTGTCATCGAGTAAGTACGCTGATCCTCTAGGGCAGATTACGGGTAAACAAGATCGAATCCCTGTCTACTCCTCGGAACCGGGATATTTCCTGGAATTATGTTATTCTTGGCGTAGTCCCCTCTCCGGAAATCCTGGCTGGCGTTGAATCGCAGCCATCTTCACACAATTGCCCATTAACTGCAGGCAGGTTAATGTTACTGACAATCAACGATCTCCAGTCTACGGTTCTTCCGCTTAAAAACCGCCGACTCTCTCGGGAATAGGGCTATGTTTGTCGCTGTGAAAAACTCCGGGGCTTTTCCGCATTGTTCCGAAAGCGGCGAAAAACAATGCATCCGCGGGATCGAGGTTTATGTCCCACCTAAATCGTGCCACCGTTATTGGTCCCTTTGATTACCACGACAGGGCGTTTCCATTAGATCCAGATCGATTTTAATATATAATATAAAAATTTGATGCGTATCCACGTAATCGGCTGGCTATAAAAACATATTAAGTTTACGGCTCGTAGTCGTGAGTTTGAGGGGTGTGAGGAAGGCTTTATTTCCATGCGTTCGGTGCAAGATGGCTCTAGCGGATTACCGGAAGGCTGTTTGGAAGGCAGGTTTTGATTTATTATACAGAGTGTACCCAAATTAGACGTAAATCTTGAAGGAGGAGTTAGAATCACTCATTTGCTGCCAATTGAGCCATACTCATTCATAACCGAAAAGCAACAGTTTTCGAGATATTTGAGTTCTTGTGTTTTTCAAAAAATTTCTCACCTTTCTTCATTTTTCATCAATTTTTTTTTCGTTGACCGAGTTTGATTTGAATTTTCGATTATTTTCATCAGAAAAAGATATAATATGTATGAAAAAAGCAAAACTATTCTGTATTAGATGTTGAATAAGAATTAGATCCCGATCAATTTAAATATATACTACACATTTTTTTGGCAAAATTCGATTTTATTATTCAACATAGTTGTCTCATTTCAAAATAGTCCTCAGTTTTGGCGATTACTTCTTCACTGGCGCTAAATTTCTTTCCAGCGAGCATTCTTTTGAGGTCTGAGAACAGAAAGAAGTCGCTGGGAGCCAGATCTGGCGAATACGGAGGATGCAGAAGCAATTCGAAACCCAACTCATACAATTCTGCCATTGTTTTCATTGATTTGTGTCACGGCGCATTATCTTGATGAACTCCTTTCTTCTTCTTCAAATGGGGCCGTTTTTTGACGATTTCATTCTTCAAACGATCCAATAACGCTATATAATAATCGCTGTTTATGGTCTGGCCCTTTTGGAGGTAGTAAATAAATATTATACCTTGCGCATTCCAGTATACTGATGCCATAACCTTGCCAGCTGACTGTTGTGTTTTTCCTCCTTTGGATTCGGTTCATCGTGTCCAGACCACTCAGCTGACTGTCGATTGAACTCCGAAGTGAAATGATGGAGCTATGTTTCATCCATTGTCACATATCGACGCGAAACTTCAGGTTTATTGCACTTAAACAGCTTCAAACACTGATCAGAGTCATTAACACGTTGTTGCTTTTGATCGATTGTGAGCTCGCGCGGCACCCATTTTGCACATAGCTTTCTCATATACAAATATTCGTGAATGATATGATGTACATGTTCCGATGATACCTTCACAATGTCTGCTATCACGATCAACTTCACTTTACGGTCATTCAAAATTATTTCGTAAACTTTTTTGATTTATTCGTCGGTGACAGCTTCTTTTGGGCCTCCACTGCGTTCGCCGTTTTCGGTGCTCAATTCACTACGTTTAAACTTCCAGCACACCAGTTCAAATTGAAATTTTGCGCAGATAAAGAACAACAATTGTATCATTATAAATCACATTTCAATATTCAGTTTCTTGGTCTCCATAGGCAAATAAATGAGCGTTCCTCAAAAGCTCCCGGTACCAGAGCTTTTCTCGTATTTTCTTACTTATATGGCAAAATGTAACTTTCATAAACTTCTGAATATTGAATAGAATCCTGACATATCCAAAATTCTCGATATTAATAAAACCTAATTCAACAAATCCACGGTTTCAATTAGAATAACAACTTCGCTATACATATTGAAGAAAGATATCAAAAATACCGAAAAAATAATATTTCTTCACTTCTCTACTTAATTAAACAAACAACGTACTTTATTGGATTCCTTTCGGCACCATCCTCCATTTCTATTTTCGTTCATTTTTATTTCCAGCTGCATTTCATTAATGAAATGAAAGAGATTATGGCACCAGCAAAATCTATTTTTTGATCAGAACAAAATCACCGAGGCAGCCGTCTATCATCGAATGAGTATCCGTTTTGAGCCGTGTAATCTCTAATAGTCATTAATTAGTTGTGTCTTTAATAGAGGAGAGGTTCGTGACTAAATTAGCCTAGACTGAAGTTCAACAGCCATCGCTGCGGTAGCAGAAAGGTCAGTAGCATTCTTAGTCAGGGACCGAAAATATGTATGGAAAGAAATAACGCAACGATTGATTCATCTTATTTGCTATGTATTCCCAGAATATCAGCGGCGTACGTGAAAAAAGTGAGTGATTTCAATTATTGAGACGTATGGAGATTTAGTTTTTAGTCAAAACATTTGTGAATATTAATAATCATACACACATCGTCAAAAGTCTTGGTCCCCTAGGTTTCTCAATAAATAAACAATGGCAAAATTGCATGAATTGGGCTTTGAATTGCTTCTTCGGGGACTTTTCAATTGGCCTGTTATATGATCTGGAAATGAGATGAATATTTTCCTCTACTCCAAGTGCAATATATTTGATAGAAAATCTTCGTTTGTTACTCTTTGCTTTATGCAGAATGAGACGAAATAAGAAAAATGAGAAAAAAATCTAACTTTATCGATTATTTATTTTTTTCATTTATTATAGTCATTCCACAACTGAATCCGAATTCAATAGTCCATAGTACCACCTCTTCTTTCAATCAACTGACCAATGCGCCTAGGCATCCCACGAATCAAGTCTTTAATGAAATTCTCACGCATATCGTTCCATTCTCCCTGAAGGGCTAAACTTAATTCCTAAAAAGTTGAAGGTGGGTTTTGGCGATTGGATATTGCTCACTCTAAGTAATCCCATAAGTGCTCAATTGGATTCAAGTCTGGTGAGTTTGCTGGCCAGTTCATTCTCTAGATATTGTTCTAGAATGTTTTGAACCTTTAGTGTGCAGTGTGGTGAGGCGTTATCATCCTGATAAATGAAATTATCCCCAAGTTCGTTGCGCAGAGGAACCATGATTGGTTCAATGATGTTTTCTACGTAGATGGTACTAGTCATTGGTCGTTCAACGATAATCTGAGGGGTACGGCGACTGAACATTATACCCTCTAGGACATTATTGATCCGCCTTGAAAGGGCATAACTTCCCTGGCGAAATTGAGTTGCTCTAGTCTGCCTGGACCTCTTTAAAGCCTTTATCATCTTTTATAACCTTGAAAACTGAATTGTGACTCGTCCGAAAATAGGACGTTGCGCCATTGTGGTAAAAGCCAGTCTTGTTGGTATTCTCCCCATTGCCGACGAGGAGCTCTATGTCCAGGAGATAGCCGAGCTACTTTTAAAGGTCTTTTTGCCCTTAAATTCGAGGAATGCAACCGTCTTCTTATGGTACTGGTTGAGACTACCTGTCTTTAGGTCCCCAAAAAACTGACTTTGAAGTACTGTTACAGATACCGGGCAACGCGGCCGGTTTCCAGGAAAAGAGCCACTATGCGCCTTACTGAAGTCCTTGGAATATTTAAACGTTGCGCAATCTGGTGGTTCGACAAATACTATTTTCGCCCAGTTGAACTAAGAAATTGGATGTTTAGGCATTTTCCACGGAATATTCTCAATATTACAACTCTCCTTATTCGCTGAAAACTGATCAACTTCGAATACGCCTGTTCAGGAGAAGAACAAGAAACATCTTTTGCTGGTTTATTGTTTTCATTTAAGTGATAAGATAGTGATAGAAAAAGAATTGTCATGGTTCAAACACCAAGTGGAGAGTTGATAGGGGGTGTCAAGACTTTTGACGATGTGTGTATCAACATATAAATTTTCTATCGTTTTGCAACAAAAACTAAAACCATATACTCAAATCTGAAAACAGCAGTACTTCAAGATCAATTACGTTAGCAGATATTTTCGAATCCTAAAAATCTGAAGACTTCAATGGATGTCACAAATCGAGTCATTGCGAATGTCGATTATTTGAAATGGCCGAAGAAGATCCATGGATAAAACGAATCAACATATAACAACCTACCAAAGGCCATCCGAGAATTCACTCAACAATAGGAAGATAGCACATTTGCCGCAGGACAAAGCAATGCCATTTCATCACCGAAAACGCTAAAGGCCCTCGTTTCAGATAATCCTGCAGCAGATTTCAATATGGATATATGACCATCATGCGCATCAGGAATTGCACGGTGGTCAAATATTGAAGTCTGGCACCGTTACCTATTCCAAATGGTCGTGTAATATGACTATTCATTCTCGGCACGAGAATACAGACCGAACACAATGACTTTATTATACTGTGTGAACCCTACGTCACACTCTGACCCTTGTTGTGCAGGATACGGTGGTGCATACATTAGGGCCCAGGGGACCTATTACTGCAGGGGTGATAAACGGTATTGATTTGTATGCGATTCATTCAATTTTTACGAACAATTTGGGATGGATGCAGCTCAGCTGCATGGAGAAACAATAAGTGTATTGTCCTACGTGCCCATTTTGTCGCATGTCGCATCGATAGTATCTATTTGTTGAAAATTAATGATGATGTATAGTGCAGAAAATTGGGAGTGCTGCAGCTCTTTGGGGATATATCACATATGGCCTAATTGTGTTTATATTGGAGCTCGAATGTTAGTTGACAACGAAAGTATAGAGGTGTCTCAATCTGTGGTTTATATGAAGGGTATGGTCATAATTGTGCAAAAGTTATTAGTTTAATAGATATGGTTTCTGAAGCATTGCAATATTTATGGGGTTATGCAGTAGACAAATTCGGAATGTATGTTTGGAACAACACTTCTGGTAGATAGTCTCTGCATTTCGTTGATATTCGGATGTACTTTTTTGTATTGGTTCGGCATATGTGGAGGGTCCTTTTTTCGGTCTTGAATGCTTCTAAGGTAACAGGATTGATGTTATAAACCTCTGACTTCAAATAACCCTACAGGAAAAAGTGCATATATTATAAACTAAGAGAGTGACCGACAAAGAAGAGTATCAGCTGACATCGTAGAACAGCTGCTAGGGGGACATCCACCGCTTCGCATGACTTATTCAAATCAGTGAAACCTGTCTGATGGCCATGCTTTAAATGTCTTCTCAGAAGCTAATTGGACCATAAAGAGCTTTTATCACTTTAATACTGCCATAAAATGGGAAGATTAGATTAGAAAATCAAAATCGTAATACAGATATCAATTTTTCTTTTTAGCTAAGTCATTCCTCCCAGACCAAAATGGTCACTTTAAGATAAAATATTTTGGATGAAATGAAAATGATTTTGTTCATGCAGAATAACAAGGATCTAGATTATCAATTTTACTTTTGTAAAATTGATAAAAATGTATGTAATTTGGTATAGCATAGTATAGTAGTGAGGCTATTCAGGTTGGAAAATTGAAAGTATCATATAAATCCAGCTCTTTTTCAAACCGTTTGCGTTGCATGAAATAGGAAATATAAATAGAAATAGAAATAGGAACATATCGGAAGGCAATAGTGTTACAAGACTAAATTAGTGTACACTACTTATTTTCTAGCAGCGAACCATGAGAAAAGAATGTGTCACACAATTGGCAGAGTATTTTTTACTTAGTTTTCTAATTGATAAATCTGAGATCTACGGTTTTATAAGGCAAAAATTACTGTGAAAATTTAAAATTACTACATTTTAGTATCCAAATCTTTTGAGTGAATTTCGTCCTAATAGTATGCCGAGAATCTAGATGACGTACATACATTAATTTCAAGGCAGATTATTATTGAGTGTCCGCAGGTCGCCTAATGGATATACAACTAGTTACTGTTAGTTGTTAACTCGGTTGTTAACAAATTAAAAGAATTCTCATTCGTTTTTATGCTGATAGCCCTATACGAAATTAAAGATAACATATCAAAGCACACAAAAACACTGTGCTTTTGTATGCATTAATCGGTTGAAATGCAGCAGTTACATGTTGTCGGCTACTGAAAAAGATACGAATATATTGTTTGAGATAAATAACGAACATTTTAACTAGTAGTCCAACACAATGGGTTAGGTTGAAAGATTTGGAAGTCATTGTGATTCAGTGCAGGTACTGATTCTCATCTGACTCTTCGTTTATGATAACTCTAAAGTAATTGGCTAGAGTGTTAATAGGTTCTACATAGCACTTTTCAATTGTGTGAGAATTGTGGAGAGAATTTGTAGATTAATATCGACTTGTTTTCAGACAAATGAAGTCTTCGTGCTTGTTTACAATACGTATATGATTCTGATTTCTAATTTACTTGCAATCTTTATTAAACTAAATAAAAATACATCATTTTATGTAATCTATAGGCAACAGATAATTGCAGTTCAAAATGGCAGGAAGTGTTGAATGAAGTGATTTCAAAGAGGTTTTTATTTATTTTGATTAATAAATATTTGGCTTCTGATTTCTGTTTCTTTTGGTATCTGTTCTGTATCTGCTTTTGAGTTTGTCACTTCTTCGGGGATGAAGTTATAAATTTTTTCTAGGACCAGTAGTGCACAGAAATATCTGAAAAATGTTGTGTTGGCCTATGCTTCCTGCAAATTTTGTTTGAGTCTTGTGTAGTATATTTGTGATTTTTACCGCTCGAGTCTCGTATATAAATTTGGAAACATTGAAGACATACAATTGCTGCATGTCCATTATTCAATTGTTAAAAACTCTAAATTGAAAATGTATGCCAAATTCCAGTTGAATATCTTATGAAGTGTAAATAATAATAATAATAATTAATAATTAAAATGTTTATTTGACCCACATACAAAACTTTATTACAATATGTATAACATTATGTACTAATTGAACTAACAAGAGTTCCATTAACCCTCAAAATGTCAAAAAAAACATTAGAAAAAATATATATCTTTCCCGAACGCACATTCATTGGCAAGCCACTGGATCTGCCTTGTGTGGGAAATTATTTTTTCATTTACTCAAAAACAAAAGGACACTCAAAGAGAAACAAATCCAGATGATATATAAAAAGAAAAAACATTTCATCCTGAAAGGGAAGAAAAACTGAGCGAGCTGGCACATTATCTAAACATGAACAAAATAATTTTTCATACAGAGCATTTCTTCGACCACTCTTGCTGACATCATTTTCAACCAATTTTTGATTTTCCTCTTGAATTCATTAAGAGTTGCAGAATTTTTTATTGTTGTTGGAACCTTATTGTAAATAAAGGGGGCTAGGTACGTATGCTATGAAAAAATATCAAAAACCTTTCATCTCAAAGACAAAGCTTTTACGGACCCAAGTTCGAAAAATTATTATCAATAAAAATATCACCAGAATATTTAATTTTCGTTAGTACCTCCAATTTAAGAATGCCATGTATAATACTCCACTCACGCGGTACATGATCAGTGGCTTACCCAGACACAAGCATGGGGGAATAAAGACTTAGAATCGAAAAAAAAATGGTTATTCGTTTTCACTCATTTATTCACTTTAGGGTCCTAAAAAATTTGAGGATGCCGCATATTCAATTGGAGTTGTTCGGAGCTTTCACTTCAGAATTTCATTGATTTTTACGCAATTTTTTATAATCAATTTTGAATTTATTGTGCCGACGACAGATCGAGCTTTTTGACAAAACTCCTGGTTGATGAATTTGACTTATAATGGATATTCCTCCTAGGGGGAGATATATCCCCCTTATCTTCCCCTTGGCACGCCACTGTACATGATCTATTAATATAAAACTCTCAACATTCGAGTGATGCATATCCGCTCTTATCGTCCACAAACTGAGTTTATGTACTTATGGGAAAAGAATTCGAATCCGAATAAATCCCGAATGCGATAGAAAAATAAAAATTGAATGATGCGAGGGCGAAAACCAACACTCAGAAAATCACTGAGATACGCTCCGAAACTGCAGAAAAGTCGTGTGAGTCCGACGGACGTGACCAGCATCCAGTAGAACAACTTTATACCGGCCTCATCTGATTACGTTACATTTAATCCCGACCGAAAATTAATTTGTCCGAAAAACAACGAACGGACTGATGTCCCCTAAATCTAAACAGTCTAGATGTATAACACCCCCATAATGTATTGTTTTCGGTCCGCCAAGTTCGACTTTTCCTACTCTGTTTCGAAGAATGGAATATTCTACGGTGGCACGAAACGTGTGGTACATACTTGATGTCCTGATTCTCGAGCGAAAGACACAGGAGATTATATTATCATTTTTCATACATTTCGCCAGGCTCAAACAACCCCCTTTTCAAATCCCATTGTCTCTGACTAATGTCAAAAAATTGTCGTATTTACTTTGTATTTTAGTGATGTCTTTTTGGTGGTATACAATCAGTATGAATAATAAACATAGTTGGGATTAGACCAGTAGACGTAATTTTTACATGCCCCCAACATGGTTAGATTACGTTGTCGGATTGTGATATATTTTCAAATCCACAATTTAGATACTATATCCTCATGTATTTTATATTGAATGAATTATATTTATTTCAGTTATTCCGGATTAAATATGAAAATTTGAATATTTGGAATTCGATATTTTTCCTAATTGTCGAATTTATAATAAGCAGAATATTTATTATTTTCTGTATCTACCTGCTGAAATCCAAGGTTTGGCAACTATTGCTCTCCTAGTGTCGTCGGTTGTTTCACGTCGTTTAACGGGCTTGAAGTTAGTTTTCTGAATTTCTGATGTAAATAGATATTCATTTCAATATATTTCGACTAAATATGAAACGTTGATTCAATATGGGTCATAAGAAGTGCGTTCTTTGTGGAGAAACTCGCGAATTGAGTGAAATATCGTATCACGGATATATTTTCATTGACATAATATGCTCCCTCTATGTTTATTACTCTGAAATCAGTATAAATCTATGGGAGATGATTCCATAATATAAGAGGCCAGTTGCGATCTTAGTATACACCAATAATCGCTGGGAGAATCGGTCCTGGTTGAAGAAACCCTCCAGATTTCTGAGCAGATTTGGTATTATTTACTTGAATATTGAAGGGGTTTCTACGGACAGGAGTGATTTTTTTTTTGACATTGATGGCGATCCTTCTCCCCGAGAACAAGTCAGTGAAAGAGGATTTTTATCAGGTTATATGTTGATAGATTGTCTATTGAATTCTGTTCATGATCTGGCTTGTTATGCTGAAAAATCATTAGTTTGTGGGGTTGAATTGATCTGGAAAGGTGAATTGTCGGATTATTTTTTTACCGTGAAATTTCGTGATATTTTCATCATTGATACGTACAATACTCCTAATGCTCTATGACCTATAAATTTCGATATGATTCTTTCTTATCCTTCAATTTATTGTGGTAATTTCAATTGTTCTCATTGAATTTGGTATATAATGGAAACTATTACATTTATTAATCTTTTCTGTTTTTCTTTTCTTTTTAGTTATAATATATTTCCTCAGCCTATGCCAATACTGAGATTTATCGACACATGCTTAACTGTTTAAAGTTAACAATTCATTGTTTCGCTCTTTCTCAAAAGAATATATATCGGGTGGTCCAACGAAAACTTAACACCCCTACTTTTCAACTTTAAAATGTGATAAATCGCTCGGTCCCGTCAATTTTTGATTCGAGAGGGAACAACTTTTCCGCTTTTTTCATTCCAGTAACTCAAACCCCCTAGCAGGGGTGTTGCGATAACTTTCGATGATCGTATCGAGTAGTATCTGACCATCAAATTTCGTTTTTAAATAATATTCATCGATTATGAAATAACAGCGAAAATAGTGAAAGAGGCAATGTGAAATTTATGTCTAGAATATTATTCGTATCCGACACATTTCAAAGGTATTTAGTAGTTGAGCACTGTTCCACTATTTTCGTTGTCGATGGAAATTTTGGAGCGAAATTAAAGGATCAGATAGTACTCAAAAAGATCTTCAAAATCGCAATACCTATCAGCTCTATAAAAAATCAAGAGGTTGTACTCACCCCTGTTAGGGGGTTGCAGTTACGGGGATGCGAAGAGCGAAAAAGTTGTTTCCTCTCGAATCAGAAACGGTTCATAGCAATTTTCCACATTTTCATTTTGAAGCCAGAAAATCGAGGTGTTAAGTTTCAGTTGAACCGCACTGTATAAACACCCCCATAATGTATTGTTTTGGGTCCTCGAAGTTCGACTTTTCCGACTCTGTTTCGAAGAATGGAATATTCCACCGCGTCGCGAAACGTGTGGCACATACTTGATGACCTTATTCTCGAGCGAAAGACACAGGAGATTAAATTATCATTTTTCATACATTTCGCCCGGCTCAACCAACCCCCTTTTCAAATCCCATTGCCTCTTCGATGCTCTGGGCACGCAACTCGGTGGCTCGCGATCAAATAAATATTCATGGCCGATGATGTCGAAATCTTAGGTTGAACGGATGAACAGCTGGTGTTCTGTATTAAACACCGCACTACATCTCGGGTGCAAAAGGCAGGGGTGGATTCGGGGGTTGGTTTTTGATGGTTCATGGATTTGAAATGATAGTTTTACCGTCGAGAGAAAAATAACCCCTTCGAGTTTGACGTTGCATGTGTAGCGTTCTATATGACGAATTTTATTTTCTATTTTTTTTTTCATCGAGAAGTTTTTTTTTGTAGTATTTCACTTTGATTCATATTCCTGGATAATTTTTTGGATTTTTTCCTTAATTTTTTCAATACTCGTTTCTGGAGCTTGGAATATTTTTCTGGATTTCGACATTTAAATGTACAGGGTGTTTCACGTAATCGCGCGGGTCACTGAATTTTGTTGAAGTGACCCATCATTCTTCATTTGAACTTCCAGTTTTAAAGAAAAATGAAATTTTTTTTCTGCAAAATATGCTTCATAATATTTTTTCATTGAAAGCTCAATCGATTCTGAATCCGAATATGTAAATAAAGTGGTAGTTTTATATTTATTTCCAGCTATTCCATTCAAAATCGATGTTGTTTCATTCAAAGAACTCCAAGTCTCCTCTATATCTCTTAAACGGTAATCGATTTATTTCTATGATTACTGTTAAGAGTATTATATGAAATCTGAAAATTACTTCGATCATGTAACAAAACCGCATTTGAAGGTTAACTTCCCTCTTGGGAGGGGTTATACTTCAGGTTCGTCAAAAGCATTTTTGAAATTCTTGAATACAAAACACCCTTGACTCTAGGTATGAGCCTGACACTTGACTAAGGTAATAAAACTATTTACCGACAAAGATCTCGAGTACCTGACACTCCACCATTGAACATCTTCAAATCCTCAGCATTGAATGGTTTCATCTAACAATCTCGGGGATATTTCTCACAAGAATAACTTCTTTCTACTGATGGCTGGATTTTATCTGATCTGGTATTCCATCCAAGTTTATGTTATTTGGAAAGGTTCAGATTTCTACGTATCTCAAATTTTTGTATTAAGATGTATTATATTAAATAGCATATTGGATTTTTTCGTCCAATATATCGTTATTCTGTTTGAAATAAAAATTATTTTTTTCTAACTACATAGCATAGTCGTGATATGATAATGGATTTCGAGTATGAAAAAATTGATTGATTAAGTATTATAATAGAATGAGAATAATCTATACTTATAAAGCTCAAATATCATTTGAAATAAAATGTTATCGTTTTCGAAAGAAAACAACAAAAATTTATTCAAACTAAAACAGTAAAAAAGTCCAAAATTATTCGCTGGGAAGAATTATTCATCATTCATATAGAGGGTGAATCACCGCGATGGCCATTTAGGCGTTCATAGAGAACTAATTATGATTTTGTGCTGAAAATTTGCATGTTGCAGTTGGAGATTATAATCATTCTCCCTAAAATATTTTCAGATATCTACAGCTTCCGATTCTACCGGAAACAGACTACTACTTCCTTATTTCGAATGGCACACGTAGTACATTATTGCATCATTAGATAGCTTTTCTGAGAAACGACGAGCACATTTTTTTGAATATTTTCGCAGAAAATTTTTTTTTGGAAGAAATAGAAAATTCTATTTTTAATTCTACAAATAACTAGTATTATAAGACAGTTTGCGGTTTGGACCAACCATGCACAGGGTGTTTATCAGAAGACATGAATGAACTTGGACAATTCAACTTCATCAAAACTCAAGTTTTTCAAATTAGAACCTAAATTTTTTATTATTTCAATTTTATTTATGAAAAGAGGGGGCGTTGCTTAAGCGAACCCGATATCTAAAATGGATACTTTAAAAGTTATCGAGGATGAACTTCAAATGAGGGAAAACCAACTCAATTTTTTCAAAGAAAGAAACTAAAATTCGATGTTTCGATAACTAAATTTGACATTTCTTGAATTGTAATCAATTGATCGTAATTGAATATTTTATTGGTTTATGGATTTCTCAACAATATCAACGAACAATTAATTACAATTCATGAAATGTCAAATTTATTCATCAGAACATCGAATTTTAGTTTCTTTCTGTGTTTTCCGGATATAATATATTAATCTAAATAACTATTGACGAAGACATAAAAAATATATATAGATATAACCCAATAAAAATACAAATGCAATTATACATGTGCAATAAAAACTAAACGAATGCGATTTTAAATTCAAATGAAAAAATAAATACACAAATAAAAAGAAAAAGGTACATAAAAATAAAAGTATTTCAAAACTGACATATGACAAATGACATATTTACTGAAATTTTTTTCTAAAATTGTTTAATTTTAATTCTGCCACCTTATATGACTTCATGCAGGATGAACAAGCAACAGACATTCAACTACCCAACCGAATGACATTAAGGTTCTTAAAATGGCGTCGAGGAGTAATGTTGTGTCTAATGTTGTATGTAAGAAATGCACAAAAGAAGTGAAAGTTTATATAACCTGTGGAAAATGCTCATCAACATATCACCCCAGCTGTGTACTAAAAATTAATGGTACGTACGTGGACATGAGGGGCACTATTTTTTGTTGTGATGTTTTGAACAGAAAATCGTGTGAATGTGAGAGTAAAGATGAGGAGATTGAAAAACTAAAAAGGAGATTGACAAGTTTGAATGAATCTTTGTATGAACGATCACTAATGCGAGAGGTTGATGAGGATGAAAAGGAAGAAACAACAAACATTAGTTCAAATAAGAATTCAGATGGAGATGATATGACGGATGTAGAGGATAATGTAAACAATTCAAAATACCTGAATGCGATAATTGATCAGAAGGATATCCTTATATTGGAACTCAGAGACAAGATAGAAATACTCAAAAGGCACATCAGTCTTCTGGAGAAGTTAGAAGGCTGCTTAGATGATAGTAAAAATTTCAAACAAACCGATTCCACGCAGCTTAATACGTCCAAGGAGCCGGCCGTGATAACTGTCAAGTCATCTAAAATTGTAAATAAGAAGAAATCTGCAATAAGTATGGTTGAAGATAACAAAAAGAACCCGATAATAATGAAAACGAACAACACATGGAGTCCAGGAGTCGAGATGAATTCTGCAGCACCGAGTGATGTCGATCGAAATGATGAAACAATGATGACAGCTGGTACAGATGGTGCCACGCATCTCTTTAATAAAAGGAGGCAGAAAATACGTAGAAACGATGAAGATAAACTACCCACAAAAAGACAAGTGATAACAGGCAGTAGAGAAGATGAAGGAGATTTCAAGGGAGCTGATCGACTTGCATGGCTATATGTAGGAAACGTAAACAATAACACGAAAGAAGGAAATATTCAAAAGTTTTTAGAGAACCAATTCAAAAATAAAAATTTTATAATAGAAGAAATAAAAAAACACGAGAGTAATCATAGTAAAAAGAAATCCTTCAAGGTTGGTTTCGCTTTTGAGATTTTGGAGGATGTGGTTAAGCAAGAGATTTGGCCTAAGGGAGTAGTTGTCAGGAGATATAAGTTTTTTCGCAACAAGACACTGATAAAAACTCGAATTTAATACTAATGAATTTGAATGTACAAAGTGCAACAAATAAAATTGACGTGCTCAATACTCGTTTAGGAGAAATTAAAGCTGATATTATCTGTTTAACAGAGCACTGGCTCAAAAGTGCTCAAGTTGAACATTTCAAAATTCAAAATTATGACGTTGCCTCTTCGTTTTGCAGAGAAAATATGGGACACGGTGGAACAATGATTTTGGCTCATGAGAGCTTGTTCTGCGAGAATCTTCCGGGCTTAGTGGAGTTATCAATAGAAGGTCATGTTGAATTATCTGCGGTGCAGGTCCCTAAGCTGCAGTGTGTTTTTGTGGCATGTTACCGACCACCAATGGGAAATTTACAGCTTTTTATGGAAAATATGGAAATGATGCTACTAAACTTGTCGGAAAACTTTAACACACATGAAATATATGTTATGGGTGATTTTAATATGGACTTCTCTTTATGTAAAAATGAAACAAGAGATCTAATCGAACTATTCTGCTCTTTTGGTCTGACTTTGAGTACTACTGAACCCTCGCGTATAACAAATATAAGTTCGACATGCATCGATAACATTTTCACGAACCTCGATACAAATGACTTCGTTGTGAGAGCGGAGGAATTGCACGTCTCTGATCATAGGCCTCAAATACTTACTACCTCAAAAAACAGAAGACACCTAGAAAAACAAGGAGTGAAAATGAGAGAAATAAATGAAACCAACATCAATAAGTTTAGAGAGAGGCTTTCTCAATGTCAGTGGTCTGATTTTCTGGAGGATGGTTCTGCGGAAGAAGTTTTCAACTGTATATATGATGCAATCTTAAAAAATTTTGAGCAGTGTTTTCCAGTGAAATATAGAAATAGAAAAATGAGAAATTTGCATATGTCAGAAGAGCAGAGGAAAATGAAAAATCACTTGGATGCTCTTGCAGTGAAAGCAATAACCACCAAAAATGATACTGATTATGAAATATATAAAATCTTCAAAAAAAGATATCATGAAGAACTGCTTCGAGCCCATAAACATGAAAATTCGAGACTGATACAAAATTCCGAAAACAAACAGAAAACTATCTGGAATATAATCAGAAAAGAAACTAACACGCGGAAAAAAAATCACCTGATTCTGAACTCTGTGCTGAGGAACTAAACGAGTATTTCTGTGGTTTAGGAGAAAAGGTTTATAACGGAGTGCTACCAACCGATGGGTCAGCACATGATTATATGCGAAATGTGAGGATAAAAAACAAAGATTCATGTTTTCTTCAGCCTACTGACGCTTGCGAAATTGAAAACATCATAGGTCAGCTCAAATCTAAAGAGACTCCTGATGTAGACGACTTCTCAACGAGAATATTGAAAGAAGTGAAGGAGCAAATATCCCTCCCTCTCGCAGTTGTTATTAACAAATGTATGGAGCAGGGAGTATTCCCTAAGAAACTGAAGAGAGCCCTAGTGGTTCCTATCTATAAAGGAGGAAATATAAACCTACCTCAAAATTATAGACCCATATCAATATTGCCACCTCTATCTAAAGTATTTGAAATCATAATAAAGAAAAGATTGGTTGGGTTCTTTGATAAAAATAACATTTTCTCGAAACATCAACATGGTTTCAGGAAGGGAAAATCAGTCATATCGGCAATATGGGAAGTTATTAAGAAGACTACTACTGCTTGGGATAATCATGAAATAGTGGAATTGATCTGCCTCGACTTGACAAAGGCTTTTGACACCGTCGATCATGACATTTTACTCGAGAAGCTGGAATATTATGGTGTTAGAGGGATATCACTCGATCTGATATCTTCGTATTTGGCTGACAGAAGGCAACAGGTTGCGTGGAAGGATCGAAGGTCGGCTGTCGGAGACATTGGTAAGGGAGTGCCGCAGGGTTCTGTCCTGGGACCGATGTTATTCCTCATTTTCATCAATGATATCATAGATAGTATGGAATGTTATGGGATCACCTTGTATGCTGATGATACCTCTGTGTTGGTTAAGGGTTCAAACCCGAAAGAGATTCGTGAGATGGTGAATTTTGTGTTGGAGAGGATAAAAGAATGGTTTCAGGCAAATAGGATGAAATTGAACGATTCAAAAACTCAACAAGTTTCGCTTTCACATGCAACTCAACAAGTATCCTCTATCAAGTTACTCGGACTACATCTGGAGAGTAAGTTGGGTTGGAAAACCCATATAGATGTCTTAACCCGAAAGTTGTCAGCGGCTCTTTTTTCGATTCGTAGGATAAAAATGTGCACTTCAGACGAGATAGCTAGGTTAGCGTATTTCGCTAATTTCCATTCTTTGGCCTCATATGGGATAGTTTTTTGGGGAGGAACATCGGAAGCATCTAGAGTTTTTAGGCTGCAAAAGAGGGCAATTAGAACACTTTGCGGCCTTAAAGCCGGAGACAGCTGTAGGAGTTCGTTTGTATCAGGGAGGATACTTACAATATCAAGCATGTATATCCTAGCCTGTTTGAAATATGTTCACCAGAATATTGAACAGTTTCCAAGAAATATGAACAGACATGCTTTCAACACAAGGAATAAATCTGCTCTAGAAATACCTTACCATCGACTTACCTCATCCCAAAAGTTCATTGACCATTGGGGTCCTGTTTTTTATAATAAAGTTCCAAATGCCTTCAAGAGGTTGGATGAAAAGCGATTCAGTCTGGAGATGAAAAAGATGCTGTTGAAGACTGCTTTCTATAGTGTACAGGAATTTTTAGACAGTGATATTTTTACATGATTTCTATTTAATTAAATCTATAATGTAATTATTTTATTTGTAATGTGTACTTGTTATATACCTTATATGTTGTTATATTCATATGACGTCTTCCTATATCTTTATATAGAGAATAATAAATTATGACTATGACTGTATTATGACTATGACTGTAAGCAACTGAAATCGAAATAAAACCATCCTAACCGCCAATTTTCATTGCGCGAACCTCGTTCCTTCAATTTTCATTGAAAATTGCCAATGCGAAAATCGAATTCTCGATCTTGATCGAACAATTATGATTGTTCGGGTTTTCAATTTCCTCTGTCTAGTGCCGAAGGAACAACGGCAAATTAAATTCCGTGATTGATGCCGATTTTGCAGTTTATAATAGTAATTACCTCCGAAATTAAACTGTGTTTACGGCCCTCAAAATTGGCTAAAGCTGTTGAAACCGAGTTATTTTCCCATCGGAAGGAATTGGAGAATCCGAAGTGGAAATAACAAGTTATTTGAGTGCATTCCGTCTTCTTGTTTTCGTATTTTTCATTTCCAACCTTTCGAGTATTATATGACTACGAAATAAATAATTATTTAATATTTTATTTATTATAACCTGATAGCAGTAACTACTTTTGAACGCACTTTGCCGAACAGAGTATTATACAGGGTGGTCCAGATTTTAGTGCAATAACTTTGGAGTAGGATAGAACAGCTCTTTTTATGAAGAAACATTCTTACAAATACTTATACAGGTTTAGAACAATTCGCCTGTCAAGCGATGATCCCTTCAAATTTGCGTACCTAGACTCAATTTTTTGTAGAGTGTGATACATTGTTGAATTTGTAATTTTTTCTTTATCACCTCATAAGAAGAACCAATACTCCATAAGAAAAAAAGTTGATCGCGTCTCTGAAACAATGGAAAATAGAAAAAATCTGACGACACCATTAGTATCTCTATATTGGATATTGCTATACACCAAATTTCGTGAAGTTATCTCCAAAAACAAATGAGAAAATCCCGATTTTCAGTTTTTTCGAGATATCGCGGTAACCAATGGGGATATTTCGGATCTGTTAACACCCGCACTCATTCCTAAATAACGCAACTTTTTTGTTATTTAAGCACCATGTACCTCTAACGGTTTTCGATATCCCTGTAGGGCCCCTGTAAATAGTTCTAATCCTGTAGGTATAATTAATTTTTCAAATTTTCCCATTACTGATATATGAATGTAAAGAAATTGGCGTAGATTATTATATCGCTTTCAGATAGCATTCAATTGAGCTTTCATTTATCACTAAAAGAAAATTTGAAAAATTAATTTTTGTAGATTTTTGTGGATGGCATTTGTTTTGTACTCGATTATCTCGAAAATGATACATTCTATGAAAATAATTCAAGGAATTTTTCAAGAGTTTTTTTTAATGAAGCGCTATTGTTTCAAAAAATTACACAATTCTTTAAAAAAAAATAACAGTGGTGTAGATTTTCGATAAGAAAAGGATCATCGCATCCCTATATCTACGCCACTGGATGAGTTTGTCACGAGACACTTTCCTAGTTCAAAACATTACGTTATCAATACTTCAATTCTTACTTATTACAGTTAATGTAATAATACTAGGGTTATAAATGAAAAACTGTTTTTTTTTTCAAACTTCAATATATACATATCGAAAACGAAGCTTGTTTGTTCATAGGAATTTTTTTCCATGAAAAAAATTTTTCTATCCGATTCCAAAGTTATCGCCCTAATATCTAGACCACCCTGTGTAATATCATTTCGTTAATATGTTTGTAATTTTTCGTTATTTAATCCGGAAATATATATCATAGTATTTAACGATTTTCATTCGGTGGAATTTTCTTGATGCTCAACCATGTGGAAAACATAAAACGAAAATATATTTTTTCTTCGAGTTGAACAGCGAATTAAAATGTTATTTGGCAAGTTCCAAAAATAATAAGTAGATCAACATATGATTTTTTAAATAAATATAAATAAATTCTCTTTAGCAAGATGCCAAAAACGGAAATTTACTGGATAGATTAAAAAGAGGAAATCGTTCATCAAAAATGTTTATTTGGCTATTAGAGTACCTAATTTGATAATAAATTCCTTGAAAATAATATTGTTTGAGTGTAAACCATTGAAATCTCAGCACTTATTTAATCGAACAATCAAATTTCTTATAACAGTCATATTTATTCAGTAGAATTTGTTATGGAATGCCTGTAATTTATAAGTGCTTTTAATTTTGTGAATTGAAAATAGGGGTCGAATCAGGAGTTGACGGCCAATAATATTGTGTATAGAGAAGTAAGTATAATTTTTGCTGCATGATCTGCTGAACTTTCTTGGCTATAAGACAAAACCCAGTCTAGTCGTACATTTCCAATACATGTACAATAAAAAATGTTGAAATAATAATCCTAAAATTTACGCATTTTAGAGTTCTGGAGTAGTTTCTTGTTGATTGATAACTTTTTATCGTAGAAAAGAATTGTTTTAATTTTATCATTTTCAATACTGAATGTTTCAATAAAATTAATTTGAAATCAGAAAAAAAAAATTCAGTTGAATCAGTGATATAATTGTATTTGTATAATTGTATCATACAAATATCTAGTTGATTTGTTCACTCACTATTTCGATTCTCTCCTCACATTTTTTATCGACGGAAAAAAAAACGAAACGTTGAAACTTCAAACCAACGGAGGGAATGGATTCGAACTCTATTAGGTGTATAATACTATAAAATTGGCTCTGTTATTCCGTATCTCTTGTTAGACGGAAATCTAGCAGCTCATTCTGCAATTCCGCTGAAATTAATACCAAAATAAACCTCGACATTTTCCTAGAATGAATATATTATGGAAACATCTTCAGTTGGAATTTCTCGGGAGAGCTTATCTTCCTTGATTGATGAGAAAATTTAATTTCTTCAAGTTCCGCGTTTTCTCTGGCAAAACAGAATAAACAATAATCTGAATACAAGTCGAATGGAGCAGATGAATAATTTCTCAGCATAAACTGCTGCCAAGGTTTTGTCTAAGTATGTATATTGTCCATTTATTGAGTTTTCATCCAATATTTAATGAATGTTATTTTAGATAATCTAAAATCAAAGTCTGAACAAGAATTAGATATGAGGGCAGTCACATTTCCCACTGAAAACAAAGTTTGCATTTCTGCAAATGCGTCGCAGATTATGGCGACTTTACCCATACCTTCTTTCAAATTACTTTTAAAATATTCATTCACAGTGATGGTTCACTGTGGTTTTTCTCTTCAATAGGATTTGGTAAAAAAAAAACAAATAATTGTATATTGTCCTTTTTTTCTGATTAATTCAAGTTCATTTCAATCATCTTTATTGGATGGAAAGAAAAGAGGGAATTGAGTTTTGATTGCATAACATATAATCTATTTCCACTAACAATAATATAATTACTGTTTAACCATGAGATATCTAAGAATAAAAAATAAGTTGAAATATAATTAAAACCATCTTAAAAAACAGCAATAAGCTTGAAACAATATTATAATATATGAATATACAGAAATATGTTGGATTTAGGGCAAATAATGAATGACTGGTTTAAATTTTCAATGTGATTTTCACATAAACTTCCTGTTCAATTCATGAACGGGAAAAATACCTATTAAAAATTCTCACTGAAATCTCCATTGAACCAATCGAATTTCGCGAAGGATAATACAAACTGGAAAGAAGAGACAGTCAATTAGGATTTCCGCTCAGCTCAAAGATTATACAGCCAGGGATTTTATATATGAGGCACTCGCGAAGACAGCAATGAAGGAGGAAAGGAAACCAAATTTCAGCTTTTATTTTCGCAGCTAAACATTCATCACAGGTGTTTAGATCTAGCCAAATAGGATTTCAGGGATGCTCTTCGCTTTTCCAGATATGCATACCGTGAATTTCCGAAGCGGTATACGAAAAATAATGAAGCCGCGGGATCGAATGAGTTTTCCTTGAAACTCTCGAATCCCGGCAACTTGAACGAACGACACGAAAACTTCGGGAAAAACGATGGGAGACAACTGGAAAACTTTTCGATGTTCGATAATTTCGATGGCAAAATGTACCCTGCCAAACGAGGAGATCAGAGATGATGATGGTGCGTCTGTGTGATGAGAATATTTTTATATTTTTTTATGCAGGATTTTCCTGAATTGGAGGTACAGACAAAAATGACAGATTTGTTGGGTCATTTCAAGGAAAAATATGTACACTTTGTTTTCGAGATACAGGCTGTTAAAATAATTTAATTTTTGACAGCACCTTTTCTTCACAAGTTTTGATCATGTGATATGCTAATTTTGAATGCAATTGTAGAGGGTGATATTTTTCCTGGAACAGTGCGAACCTTTTTTTGATGGACCACTGGTATTTTGAAAAAATATGAATAGAAATTTTGATCCAGTACTACACTTTTTGGATTTTTTGTGGTTTTGTCGTATCTGCTACCGATTTCGAGAAAAAAATGTCGAAAAATTCTCTAGAACTTCTCGAAAAAATCCAAATTGTTATAAAGATCTAGTCAGTAAGCTGTGATGAAAAGCTAGATACGTTAATTATAAATTTTGGTGCATATTTTTCCAATCTACAGCGAAGATCAATAAAACGCATAAAAACGGCGCCCCATTAATAAAAGAAGCATGATTTGTCACAAACTGGACGAGCAATTCAGAAATGATTTTCATAAAGTTTTATTTACCATCAGCCTTGCTGTTTTGTTGAAGAGAAATATTTGTACATAACACTCTCATGATTTCACGAGATTATAATGAAATTTTATACATTCTATAAACATAAAATATTATCATACTCTTCTCAATGCGGTTCTACCTGTTTTCTTCAAAAAATTTAGACCTTACGAATGCTTTTTCGGCAACAAAAGTCATAAGCGCTTCGTGAGGGATTGACACCTAAAATCTCTAAGATGGAACCAGGTACCTTCGTTTGCAATATTGTATTGTTCTCGTCTACAAAAATCAAACCAAATATTACTATTGCCAAAATTATATGACTATATACATACATGTGAGTCATGTGACAAATATCTTAATAAAATTTTACGGTATTGAGATTTTAATCGTCAATTTGAGTAAATTTAGTTATCGGAACAGACGCTTAGCTATATATCATACAAATTCATCTATTGAATTGATTCCACTATTAAATTTAGTTAGAAATTATTCGGAATTACGATATAGAATTATGAATCGCCTTCAAAAGTATAATTTTAGGCATATTGAAATGGGTATTAAAGATGAGAGATAAACATTTATGACTTGTATACAAAGAGGTAATTTAATATTTTATCTCTGTCTTTCAACACGGTGCTTACCTACATGAAATTATTGTTCATGAATTTTTCATGTTCCTCATATATGAATGTCGAACAAATTGACGCCTAGTGACTACAAAGAGTGGAAGCAGATTCAAAATATGAATAACCTACACAATTTTGTGTTTTTCCGATTTCGGCTGCTCTTATCTCAATCTCCAACTCCATTATAAGGTACCCATATTAATGAAAGTTGCTCATGTAAGGCAAATCATAATTCCAATTCACCTCTATTCAACGCAAAGCGTAGGCGAAGAGTTGAATCACTGAAAGAAGAAATGAGTCGCGTATGAAATTATAGAAGATAGAGGTGTTTAAGTCGCGCCTGTGAAGTAGACCAGCGTAGAGAGAGAGACGAGTATCGACAGCTGCATGAACTTCATTGTACGCCACTGATAACCCAAACACGAGGAAGAAAGAATCCACTCCGCACTGGTACCTGCTCTTGTAGAGAGTGAGAGGATATCTGACAAACGCATGCAGTAAGCGAGTTGAACATTTAGTTGTGAAATAGAAACTCAACAAGAGTGAACCTATTCTACCAAATAATCACAAGATAGTCGCTCTGATCCGTAGGTTATCAATTGGTGACACTTATAGTGGTATATCGTTCAGTGTAACTGTGATATGAGTTCGTTGATTTGTTTGTGTTTGCGAGCACTTAACCTCAAAGTTTTAAAGTGATGGCGGTCAAGTCGGTTTGATCGTTGGCAGGTCGTACATCTGTTGCTGGATTTTCAAGTTGGTGCATGACGAAGACAAGTGGTTTTGTTAGGTGTACAATGAGAAATTGAGTCATTTTGAGTTTATCGGAAATGCACGTGATTATTGTGCTATCGGCAAACGTGTATAAGTGTTAGTTTAGAATTGTTCTCGAATTGGAGGTTGGATATCTAATTGTTTACATGGTATGTTTGGTGGCTGTCATGTACTAACACTGCATAAAGTAACTCAGAATTTTTTTTGACTAACACCTAACCTAACATGCAATCTCAGTACAATAATATCGAAGAGTTCTTGGGTGAACGTTTTCCATAATATCTTCTTCGAATTCATGTTTGAAGATTTTATATTTTTGACAAAACTACTCACGACTTTTCTGAGTTCATTTTCTCAGCAACCTATATGTACTATTTTCATATTTGACCGAAAATAAATAGTTTCAAGGCTGTAAGTTTGATGACATCTCCTGTTATAAATCTGTTATCATTATAAATTCTCTTTGGTACTCCAATTTGGATGAATATTATTTGGAGATATGGATGATATGACTACCACAGAATGAAGCAATAATATTCTAGGCAAGCATTGATTCAGATGACTCAAATATTCCCTATATACATCTAAACATTTCGGTCCCAGAACACCACAAATATTTAATTAGGAATACGAATGTGAATGGCGAGAATCCAGAATGTTTACAAGGAAGGAAGATTCTACTTTTGCCCTTAGATGGCGAAATTACGATGATCTGACTGGGATTGTGGCATTCAATCAACCTAACAAAAACAGTAGTTTTCAATTAATTTTTAAAATCGGACATCATGATAAACACACTTCATCAAGAGAAAACAAAGAGTCAAGAGGTCTCTTGGAAATACAATGGTTATGGGTGATGAATACCACCTCAGAGAAAGCAATTTGAATGAAGATAATGGCTATATTTTTCAAGTGGGTTGATAAATGGTCCAGCGAAGTGACAAATTCACTGTGAAAGATTTGTTACAGGGAGCCATAAAATTTGAGAGATAACATGCCGCATCCTTACCTGCCCTAGGCTTTCTTCTCCACAATTACAATAGTTTGAGGGATGTGAAGGTCCATTTCTCACAAAAACTATGATATCTTGAAGAAGAATGATATTTTTTCTTAAGTTTTTCATTTATCGTGTTATGTAGCTCAAGGATATACATGAGCATCATAATCCATATATTGAAAACTCAAGAATAATAAACCATAAGATATGAACAATTTAGAGTCGTCGAAAAAATTTGTAAGGGATTTATAACCTTGATCGCAATAATCTTCGATATAAGATAATTAAATAACCTAACGATGTTGAAACAAATTCAAGATGTTGACAAGAAAATTGGATATTCCAATAAAACTGAATTAGGTATATCGATTCAAATCAACTCGTTCAAACAAGTTTCTTCAAGTGTATATTATTAATCAGACACAGTGAAATTCTAGATTAATATTGAATAAGAAATTTTTTTGTGGATAGAAAAAGTGAAATGAATAGCTTAGTCATTATTCATATGGTGTTTAACAACCTTCAAAGGTCACAAGCGAAAACAAGGATTTCAACAAGTTCGACAGTAATCTTTAATTCTTTTTTTTTTGCTTTTGCAAATAATGGCATGAGTTTACGATGAACGTATTTACAATGGCTTGAAGCATTATTATCAATTCCTTTATGGCCAATTCAATCACCTGAATAGTCAAATAATGAAATTACCCATTTAATATTTTACTCAGTAATTCAAGGAAGTAGAAATGAGCAAATTAATTACTAAAAACCGTGGGGCAAAAACTATGGACAACCCGTAAAAAATGTATTCGTTACTCTCGTACCAAACAGAAGCAACTCTCATTTCAGTTGAATAAATGATAACACAGAACCTTAAAGGAATAACTTATCTATAATTCAATTGATATCCATCCAACTACAACAACTCTGAGAAATTCATTCGACACTTTTTCGTTTGAATTCAATTTTCCTTTCCTCGAGGTTAATTATCCATCTCCGTCTCAAATAATCAGTATAGTAGAAGGATCCTAAATTCATTATTTAGTTTGTCAAGGCCCTTCCAAAGTAAACCATTCTTCAGGAAATAAGAAACCACATAGGAACACAATGAATTACATTCCGGGGCTCTGAAGATAGATTAGCTATTGGAACAGGGGCAACTCTGCAGCTTGATTGATTTTATTAGGAAATAAATTAGTTCCATCCGGAAACAACCTTGACGCTCTACTACGTCTGAAGTGGCCACTTCAAAGGTTTACTTGATCGGAAAAAAGATGAAATTGGAAGTTCAGTCTCTAGGCATTGTGACTCCTTCAGAGAATAAGACTTCATTTCATTCGAGCATTGTGGGGCACATTTTCAATTACATTTTACTTCATCATCGTATATTTCACATCAAGAAATAATAATATGGAGCTTCGTGCAGCCTTCAAAGCTGATTACATCATCGGAACCATGACAAATAAATCATAGAATTCGAGAAGAATACTCGAAAAAAAAAACACCACTCAATATGTCTGTGATTACATATTCAATCGGGTTGTGGTTTGAATGAAAAGGGAATAACCTCGGAAAAACCATTTCAAGCTTCGTGCAAAATTTCGTGATGATGCCTTTGAACCTTGTTTGTGTGTTGTCTTAGTTGTGAAGTGACTGACCAGCTGTCATAAAATCTTTGAATTCGTCTGCCAGGTGGTTTTTACGAGTTGGGTTTTTGGTCTTTAGAACATTTTGTCCATTTGGTCTCATACTTTCTAAGTGGTTTCTTCAACATCGTCTGGTCATTCTGCCAAACCTCACCACATTATGTATTTGGAGTTCTTCTCTTTTGGTCTCGCACCTAATTTGATATCTTTGTTTCACCCCCTTAATGAATTTCAGGATCTTAATTTCAGTTGTTCGGCTGATGCTTTTTGTTTTCGCCTTTTCTGCTAGTCGTTTCATCCATTTTTCAGATATCCCATGATTCTTGAGGCTTTACTGGCTTGCATTTGAGTTTCTCTGCTAAGGTCTTTGTGATTGGATATTTCTACACCCAAAAAACAACTTCGAACATTGCTGTATCGGTTTGTCTGCTGCTAGTTCACATCTAATTGGTTCTCAATATCTGAAAATAGATTCCGTGATTCCACTGATATCTGCATATTGTATTTCTCTGCTGTTGTTTGAAATTTGTAGAGCATCATTTGCAAATCGTCTCCACTTCCTGCCAACAAGAAGTAGATTAATTGAGCAATCGTATTCCATACCAATTGGACTTAAGGGGCAATAATTTTGAAAATTAAGAAACCAATCTTGTGTTCAGAAGACTGAATAGCTCATATTGAAGCAAACGTCTACAATATTAGAATCAATATCAATATCAAAACAAAATGGAAAGCATATAGCGAATAATTCAAGACATATACTTGCTTTTTCCCATATCCTTAGGCTCATTTGAAAGATGTATTAGTTTGATGCGAGGTTTGGTGATTAACATACTCCTTAAGAAAAAATGAAAGAAATAGTGTTTGAATAGTGCCCTTGGAAAATGAAGATACCTACTGGAGGAATTGACTATATTCCCATCTTGAAAATCAATAATTCTAACATAAACACCAGGAAGGTTCTATTTCAACCTCCATACTAATTATATGAATATCTATTTCATAACAGATAGAGATATTCCAGAGAAATAACTAAAGAGCTGATAGATGTAATCGCAAATTGAGATGTGTTAATTAGTGGAATTAGCATGGATGTGTCAATAACGTTCTAATTTGTGCTTCGTGTAGGCTCCAAGGTATATAAATAACATCTCATTAGTTCAGAAAATATCTGTTTTTGGTAACATCAAAAGGAATACACGGGATTAAATGACTGAGGGATGTTAAAGGAGAGGATATAGAATGAAAGACTTCTTTCTTTCCTATGGATTCTCGGAAACCAATCACAAAATGTACATCAAAGTAATTAGCTGTAGTTTAGTTCATTTCGGTACCTTAATTGAATTAATTCTCATGAAAAATAAATTTGATGTATTCGATACATTTTCAATTCGTCGAGGTATTCGCCCCGAACGAAACAATCGCGTGTCGAAAATAGCCCTGATTAGAAATAATTACTTTCATCGTTTCCTAGAATTTCCAAGTATATCGGCTCTAAAGAGGTGTGTTCATCAATAAAGTTGCTCAAATATGCAGTGGGTAGGTGTCTCCCACTCAATAAAAATCGAATATTTTTATCATATGAATGTTATCTGCACGTCAGATCTATAAATAATGATAAGAGTTAACCTAGTTGGACAGATAAGAGGGCGGTCTTGAATCATGTTAGATATTAATGTTGACTTGGAAGGTGCGCTGTTGCTGATGAAGAATATATTTTTCACACTATCATACATGTTATCTCGCAGATGGTATGCATTATGACTTAAAGTCAACAACGTTGTGGATAGTTGAGGGGAACTCTGATGTCTGGTACAGTGAATAAACGATGATCTTATTCTAGATGAATGTCAATGCCTTATCCCATCGAATATATTGTGTTTGGTTAATTGATATTAAATTCAGAAATCTGAAGTAATAATAGTGCTTTGATTTGCAAGAAAAAAGTTGATAGGAATGAGTCTGGCTTAACCTACTCCACTTAACCTCAGATGAGGAGGAAAAATGAGGAGGATACTAAGAAAAAACGTTAACAAAAACAATAATTTGAAGCAGAAATGATAAATAAAAGTGAACTCATCTAAAACAATTCATCTGTTCCCTCAAGAATTTCAATTTTATTGTCAGTGAGCACACAGAGATCACCCCACATGAAATTAAATAAACATTATGTATCTTCACTGCATTATAAGTGAAGAAGCGTTTACACATGGCTGAACCGAATCCAGGCAACATAAGCCTTCTTTTGTCTAATGATAACTCCATAAACATCTCGCCTGAAAATCAACTTCTCCCTCCAATTGATATTGAACAGCATCATAGTAAAATAATTAATGCATGCTTGAAAAGCATTTTCCCCATTCGATACACTCCAGAGCTATCCTCATTTTTGAGATGGATTCTGATGAACTAGCAACTATTGTATTGTGTCTTCATGTCTAATTTTTGTATACGACAAGTATAAGGAAATAATAAGATCTTCATAGTTTTAATTGCAAGATGTAATAAGCACTTCAGCTTGCTCCTATTTAGAAAACATAGATTAAGATTCAATTAAAGGGGTTCAGTTGCACTGCGACCTAATGGTCTATTAACTCTAGTATTTGGGATGGCTTCAAGAAGAAGATTTTGCGTTGGCTTGTGATGTCGAGGCATTTTGTCACCATGTGATCTGGAGTTTCTTCCTCCCCACAATCTGCTCAACTCATTTTCTGCTAGTTTCATTCTCATGAGGTGTTTCCTAAGGCGACAATGCCCAGAGAGGAGGTGTAGTATATTCTTGCTAAGATTCAGATACTCCTTGTCAGTGTCATAGTTTCAAAGAAACTTTTGGAATCATATCCAACCCAGGAAGATTCCGACAGAGCATTTCTCTTTCGATTTTTTCCTTCCTCTGAAGGAAACAGATACTCGTTCTACATCATTTTGTAGTCGCCGTCTTCTCTTCATTCTTTTTGATTTATTTAGAATGTGCCATTCGCTTCAATGCCATCCCCTAAATGTCAGTTAGCAAGTATGAAAATTAAAATAAGACTCGAAAATCAGAAAACGTTGATTTCACATATCCACTATATTTAGCAAAGCCTTTGTTACTTTAGTCCCCGCTTTATTTAGATACCTACTATCAGCCAAGCTTGAATATCTCGTTTCCTCGCGAAATTCTATTCACTTGATTCACTTCTACTTAGAAGACATCTCATTGTGTACCAGTAAGGATGAGTCAGATTTCTCATTCAGGGTGTTCCCTAGGGCTCTTTTTAAGGATCTCTTTTTATTTTTGTTATTGTTATTTTTGAACATGGGAATGGGAATTTCGTTTTTGGAGTTGCCACCCTTGGTTTTGATGATGTGTAGGATTCTAGCAAAAAGATCAATTGTGATCTTGAACAAATCAGTCAGTTTGAATCAGAACCTTGCGTATAATTTTTGGCAGCGATAGAACTCAATTTGCGTCATTGCAGGAAATGTTCAAAGCTCAAATAGATGACACACCACTTCAAGTGGTTTTGAAGGTTTACCTAGTCAGGTCATATAAAGAATAATTCAAAAGTTGCGTATATTCTCCTATAAAAGTTATTCCATCTGAAAAATCTCTAGCTAGTTGGGCCAAATATTACCTATTTAATTCCCTGATTCTTGTTTTATTGGATTATAGAGATGTGGTTTGCGATAGTGCTCTGACTTTCAGTTTGTTCTATTTTATATTTCATTTGAAACTATCGATGAACAGAAACAATCGCAAATGGACGTTTGCAGATCCAACAACCCCATCGCTTTCTCTAGTCACAGCTCTATTTCAATTAAAGCTGACATGGATTTACAGCTTGTCCTTACTCAACGTCAATAGGTCGAAAATCGAGCGGATATTGCACGTCTGTCCGAACGAAAGTGATATTTATATGCACATATAATTCGGAGATACGGCTAGGATAATATGTTAATTGGTTAATATCGGCTGGTGTTGCAGTTCCTGAGTTACATATATATGCTTGAGGCGATGTCTGTTGGTGCCCCTCGGTGTGATGCATGGCCGTCCTACATGAAAATCGGGCGTATCTACTTCTAATATTAATTTGGTGGGAGGCTGAATTAATTCGAAATTTGATGCATAAATATGGAGGTGTGTTGAGAGAGCTTATCTACAGAATTATATCTTTATGGACCTTAAAGAGTGCGGTTACTACTTCACTACAAGCTTTCACCAACGATAAAAGAATATTGGGAACGCAGATCTTATTGGTCTCTTTTTGTTTGATGTTCGAATTGGAATTCTATTTGGGTGATTCTTCACCAGATGACTACCTACTTCTTTTGTGCTGCAATTTATTTTCAGAGGATTCAATCTGATGAAATATCCTTCATCAAGCTCCATTTTCTTTAAGGAGGCTTGGAACGACTGCTAAAACGCTCTGTAATAGTTCATCATCAAGTTTAATTCGTTTACATAAAAAACTCATATTAGGCCAATTGAAAAGTCCCCGGTCTGATGCACAGATAGCGGTGCTAGTATTGAATCCATATGATTTTTAGTTAGTACCAACCTTCAAACGGTACGTGTCAAAATTTGACAGCAGTCCGACCATTAGTTTGTGAGATATTGCGTTGTGAGTGTAGCTACTTTTGTTATTTGAAAAAAGAAGGAAAAATCTTGGCTTGATGAAGAATTTCCGATTTCCGGGGTCTGCATCAGGAAAATCAACCGAGCACCGAAGACGAACACAGTGGACTCCCAAAAGAGGCTGTCACTGATGAAATAATCAAAAAAATTCATAAAATAATTTTGAATTACCTTGAATTGAAGTTGATCGAGATAGCAGACATTGTGAAGATATCATCTGAACGTGTACATCATATCATTCACGAATATTCGTACATGAGAAATCTGTGTGCAAAATGGGTGCCGCGCATGCTCAAAATCGAGAAAAAGCAACAACATGTTAATGATTTTGAGCAGTGTTTGAAGCTGTTCAAGTGCAATAAACCTGAATTTTTGCGTCGATATGTGGCAATGGATAAAACATGGCTCCATCATTATACACTCCGAAGTCCAATCGACAGTCAGCTGAGTGGACTGCAAACGAATGAACCGAATCCAAAGCGAGGAAAAACACAACAGTGAACTGGCAAGGTTATGGCATCAGTATTCTGGGATGCACAAAGTACAATATTCATTGATTACCTCCAAAAGGGCCAGACCATCAACAGCGATTATTATATAGCGTTATTGGATCGTTAATAGGATGAAAGCTTAAAAAAACGGCCCTATTTGAAGAAAAAAAGGTGCTGTTACTCGAACAATACTTTCTCTGCCTCTGATGACCTAGAAATAAAAATTAAGGATGTTTTCGAATACTGGAGAGGGTTAAGAGCGTTATTTCGATTATGATGAATAATTTTTATAATTGTCATTTTTCTACGAAATCACAATATAGTCCTCACCTCAGATATATTAGAGAGCATAGTTAATACTCACTATTCAAAACATTGAATATTTCCATAATATTCCCCTTTTTATATTCTTTTCAATTCAACTATTTCAAGAATGTTTTAAAGCCTTCCTTATACAATATTGAAAAAAATGTCTCGATTGTACATCTTTGGATATCCAATGAAGAACTCAATTGTGGAAATAATATTAGTCTCCATAATATATTCATTAGCAATCGTGTTCTCTCAATGAAAATTCCTTGAATATCATTTTTGATGCTTATTCCCCATTCAACTACTACTTCATATTGCCCAAAAAAATTTAACAATAACAATTGTCGAACGTTTTTATTTACATTCTCCTCCAACCTGTTACAGCCAAGTGCTCTCTAACATTGAACGAATTGACTATTTAAAGAATGACGTAATACTCGTAAAACATAAATTGACCTTGGTGTAATTATATCATTCAAGCCCCAAACCAATGTGTTTCACATTTAGTATTTCTATACCAAGCTTTGTACGGGCTTACTTATCAGACGATCTGCAATCTAATTGATGTGATATGTGTAACATATTATAATAACAAACATATTGGGAACTATTGAAAAAATTTGGCTCATATTGCTGAAGCATGCCAGAACATTACAGTGGTGTCAGCGAGTCGATATTTCTGCCAAGAGACAAAAAAAACTTCATTTTCTTTTCTCGCTTTCAGCTCCCTTCCATTTTGGAGATATTTATTGTTTTTCAATATGATCCCATAGTTTTTTGGCACTCTTTATCATTCCGAGCAGACAATACATCAACCAGCGCCTGAAATAAAATAATATCTGCAATAAATATCTTTTCCATATCGAATTGGATACCGAAAAGGGCTTGCCCTTTTACGTTTAGATATATATGTTTCTCTTGATTTTTTTCACGCTCTGATTACTTACATATTCTTCGTATATTTTTGTACACAGGGTATTACTTTCGAGTTTACCGAAAGTTGACTAAGATTTTGAGGCACATCTGTGACCATTCTCAACAACTTTGTTTCGTGTTTGTCTGGGTGTCGGTGAATTTTTGCGAATTTACAATTATTATCTGATTTTAATGAAGTCTTTAAGAGTTGTGAAGAGTTTTCCAATAAGCGGTTCTATTTGGATATCAAAAAACGAATCTATTCCAAGAGAATTCATCGAATGTTTATTTCATTGTAAAGAGGAAGGCTACGGTTGCAGCACCATATCCTTTTCATAACGTTTTTCAGGACTAATAGGCACATTTGCGGATGCATGTCCTCGATAACTTTCACGAAGCTCCCAAAACAATTTTCAATTTCAGTGAGAAGTTCCTCCTTAGTAAAGTTAAAAGCTTAATTTTTCTGGTCATTCTTCAAAAGTGCCCAGATAGCGGGCTTTAAAATTAAATCCTTTATAATTTAACACAAGGCCTTACATAACCTTAATTAGTATTTATACACAATGTAAAAAAATGTTAATTTGTTGCCTTACAGTTGGATAATATCTAATTTGAGCCTAATAAAACTAATTCAATCAAAAATTTCACCATTCACTGAAATGAGGTTCGTTGAACTGAAGTGAATTACGATGAGCCTGAAGATCCTAATGAATATAATTTTGGCAGAAACTTCTATTCATCACGGAACTGATACAATTAATCATAATACAATTCTCGCCATGACAGTGATGCAAATCCTGTCGAAAACATTTCTGTTTGTCGTTTATTCTCTCTTTCATCAGTTCCAAGTGACGATAATTTAATTTTTATAGCAGGATATTCAACTCCAAACTCACGTTCGCAAGCTTTTACGACTTCGTGGAAATCAATTTGTGATATGTGGTTAGTCGTTTACTGTAATCTCATTCTGGTGCACTATATTTTCGTATGCTATATTAAGAGCGATATGGTGTTGGGAATATAGATGTTTTTTTTTTTGTTTGCCTCTTTATATATCAGATTTATGTACCTGGAGAATTTATGCACCTTGGTTATTTCCAGCAGATTTTTATCTCAGATGATGGAGTTATATCCTTTTCGGAAATTTATCGATATGAAGAAATACTCCTCGGTAGGGGAATCCATCATGCAGCACTATAACGAAAATGTTATGATGCAAGTTGTTGGAATTTACTTCAAAAACACTATTTTGAAATGCCTGAGCCCTTTTAAATTAGTAGCTTTGTAACAACTAGCAGGATATTGAAAAAAACTCAATATCGAGGTGATAACGGAGAAGACCGAATTGAATTTTGCATTTAGATATGTAATAATGATTTCAAGTCTGATGCAAAATTTTATCAAAAATTTATTTATTTATTTATTACAAACGGCATAGCCAATTTTCCAAGATATACAATATTATATAATTATTAAGATATAATACAAACAAAAAAAAAATTTAACCCTAGACAAAAAAAAATATCAAAGTGACAAAAAAAAACGAAAAGAACAGTTAACAAATTCAAATAGCCTCAAAATATCTTTTGAGACTAAAAATAGATATCTGAAATGGATCAATTTCAGATGTATTTGCCCCCTTTATCGCTCTTTCAATAGGATTGTTCATGGCATAGTTAGTGGGGTTATATTCGACATAAAAATGTAGAATGTTCAAGCAGAATATGGAAAAAATGCCTGTATTTCTATTAGAACTGATCGCACTAAGCCACAATTTCATTCTTATATTATGTAAACTAATCACTGAAGTTGATGCCGAACTGCAGAAGAATCTTCTTGTAGGTAAAATCACCGAGTACAATGACACAAATATTAAATTACATCTCATAATATAATATACAGGGTGAGTCTATGACTCGTTCATATTTTTCAACCGAAGATTCCTGAGGTAAAATAAACACTTTTTTCTTTTACCATTTTTTCTGATTCAGCTCGGTTGAAAAGATACAGGCTGTTGGAAATCCATGAAAACAGTAAATTAAGTAACAAGTCCGGAAAATAGGGTTTTTTTGGACGAATAGACAAAATTCCAGGACGAACGTAAGCGAGTCCAGGAAGTCCGTGAGTCCAAAAAAACAATTTTGAGACGACACATTTCTTTGATATACATTTTAATTCTTATTTAAATTTAACAGAACAGAAAATAACACATATAAGCATAAACATTCTAATTTTTATTTATATTAAAATTCGAGTAATTGCTAATATTTAAAGGATTCAATTCGTTTGAAATGCCTGGTATATTTGAATTCATTTCGTTGAAGCCAGAACAAGACGGCAAAGTTTCCGTTTCACATCGATTGTTTGATCAATTATTTTTGAATGGTATTGGCAATTTTAATTTAGTTTTCAATTAAATTATCTATATATCTTCAGCCACATTAGTAGACTTCCAGCCACCGTGTCTCTTCAAATTTGTGATATTTCCACCATTGTCAGTGAATAACGTCGACGTGATTCTTTTCCGGCCTAGTCCGGAAAGTACGTACTTCACGGACTAGGACGGACAATGTTACTTTCTCAGAGAAAAAGCGTCCGGGAAGTGAGCACTTCCCGGACAGTTGCCGAAAAATATAATTTTCAGTTATATCTTGCAAATGGAATAGAATCGAAGGGAATAATTTTCGGAAATATACTTAGTTTTTATTGACGTGATCAATCATATCCGAACATAAAATTCCACAAAAGTCCGGTCAACTCCAGAATGCAAAATGCCCACTATACCTACTAAGCGAGAAAAAAAATAATAGTAAAAGAAACAAAGTGTTGCTTTTGACCTCAGGAATCTTCTGTTGAAATATATGTACAAGTCTAAGACTCACCCTGTATACATTCAAATTATATGGTCTCAATAGGAGCATAAATGAACGAGCGGCTTTGAATTCCATAAAAAAAATTATCGGAGATCTTATCTCGATAACTTAATTTTTCCATTTGACTGACTAATTATGCATTAATAAAGGTCATGAACGCAAAAAATTTCAAGACCATGATAAAACACTTACCAACTGATAAAGCTCATACGTTCGAATCCAAGTTGGAACACGAATCAGGTCATTATCTGTATTTACAGCCAACGATATTAAACGAATAATTTCCATACAAATTCGACAAATCACACGTTTTATTTGCTGTATCAAAACTCTGTTATCGATTTCGTGACATTTTCTGAGTAGAAATATCGATTCCTTGACATGAAAAGAACCGACGTACCTACTGTATCTAACTTTGTTCATTCAACATTACTTCCCTTCGCTTCGAGAGATTTATTTTCGAAGGAGCTGGCACCAACAAAGGCTACAGATCAGGCAAATCATATTTTCCCGTACGCTCCACTACGTTATGGAAATCTACTTTCGATATTCAGGCAGACTTACACACGTTGATGCAGTATGCAAAACATGTCAACTCCAGTTTACACGGATCGAGAGTTCGCCTGGATGTATGAATATTCATTATTTTTCTTCCGTCGTTCTTTTGCTGACGTCCTCGGTTGTGACAGTTCACAAATATCCATTCATAAAATTATGGTTTTTATAACGGTCATCTATCCCGCTCTTGAAATTATAATTGGCCAGGTAGAAACATGAATAATGTAGCATTTATTTTCATCAAAATATATCCATTTCGGGTTCTCGGTTTACCATTTTAATATAATTAAGGTTCGTAGTAAATTATGTTTTGACGGGCTTATCGGAAAAAAATTCAGAATTTCTTTTTATGCTTTCCATTGAATTATACAGGGTTAGAACTATTTAGAGGGGCACTACAGGGATATCGAAAATTGTGACTTGAATCACAAAAAAGTTGCGTTATTTAGGGCTTAGTGTGTTGGTGTTAACAGCTCAAAAATATCTCCAATGGTTCTCCGAGATATCTCGAAGAAACTGAAATCGAGATTTTCTTTTTTCTGTATTTATTTCTTTCTGGAGATAATTTCACGAGATTTGATTGATAGCCATTATCCAATATGGAGATTCTAATTAAGAGGAACTTTTAATTTACGTTAATAATGTTAATAACGTTTTTTTCTTTAAGGGTTAGGTAGGTATTGAAAATTTTAATTGAATTTTCTGGTGAGTACGAAATTCGGCTCATTGGGAATGGTTTATTCTAACATCGCTTACCGATTGTTCGTAGAGTTCATAGTTTGTGAGAATTTTTAATTCGAAATTTGGAAAAAACAGCAAAAATTTAATTTCTACACAAAAACCGTAATATCCCCTGAAATATTGGTCATAGCCCCCTCAAACAAAACGCTTTTTTATAGATCGAGCTGTGATCTAAATCATATTGAGGTTTTAAGTCCATATCTCGCCTCAAGGAAAATTGATAGCCTCGTGAATATCATCAAAATTTTCTTGAAATTTTCACTTTACAGCCTATAAATCCCGAAATAATGAACAAATCGGTTAACTGCAGCCTTTTTCGCGATCTACGTCATCGTAATTATCGAAAGAATGATAAAAACTTCCCATGTAGAAACTTTTAATTTTTAGTTTTTTTTTAAGGGTTATGTATTGAAAATTTTAGTGACATTTTTCGAACAAAAAATTTTCAGGTCATTACGAAATTTGGCTCATTGTTTATTCTAACATCGCTTACCGATTGTTCGTATAGCTCATAGTTTGTGAGAATTTTGAACTCGAAATTTGGAAAAAACCGTAAAAATTGAATTTCGACACAAAATCCGTAATATCTCCTGAAATATTGTTCATATGCCCCTCAAACAAAAAAGTTTCTTATATGATCTGAAACATATAGAGGTTTCAAGTCCGTATCTTGCCTCAAGGAGAACTGACAGTCTTGAGAATATTATCAAAATTTTTTGAAAATTTCAGTGTTCAACCTTTAAATTCTGAAATAATGGAGAAATCGGTTAACAGCAATCTTTTTCGCGATCCACGTCATCGTATTAATCGAAAGAATGGTATAAATTTCCCAAGTAGGAACTTTTAATTTTTGCGTTTTTTTTAAGGGTTAAAGTTTAGTGAAATTTTTCGAATAAAAATTTTCAAATAAGTACGAAATTCGGCTCATTGGAGATGGTTTATTCTTACATCGCTTACCGATTGTTCGTAGAGCTCACAGTTTATGAGAATCTTGAACTCGAAATTTGAAAAAAAATTCCTCTCATTGTCTTTCATTTCCCCCTCACTTCCTTGTAAGTGTACACTAAATTGCCTCAGTGAGATACCCCTCGGCCAAATCTGAAAAAAATGTACTTGGTGGTACGCTTGTTAAGACCTCGGAAAAATTGAGCAAAATTCACGAATCATCCTGTATCTCGGTAGGCAAGGCAGTCAGACCCAATAAATGGGGTAAATTTAGAACCACCTCGATGTCCTCTATTCACTGTTTTAGTTTTTCTGTTCACCAATGAACCACCCTTTTTTTGTCGAAAAAGGTTATTTCAGAGAAAAGCATAAATGTATCAGCAGAAATACAATTCTAAAAATTACATAATTCTTATTCATTTTTTAATCGTTCAATATTTATGAATAATCTTTGAATTTGCATCATGTATATTGATACATAAATAGCTATGCACGAGCATAAGAATGCCTACCGTATTCGATAAAGCCGCTGATGCAATATGCAAAACATGTCAAATCCAGTCTATCCGTACAGTGAATTCGTTCGGCCAAATGAATATTCATTATTATTCCACGTGCTCATTGTGGCTGACGTTGGATATGTTGGTTCAACAAGATTGTTGACCCAATCGGGGAAGATGGGAAGAAATATTCATAGCTCCTACGTTCATTTATATTCAGTCTTCATTGTGTCTGAATTCAATTCGGGATTAGAAACTGAATTTCTGGTTGGGTCGCCATTGACATAATAAAGCATCAATTAGAGGAACTGCGGTTATTGGTAGGATGGGCTTTTAACGTCTTGAACTCCAGGGGTTTCTAATCAGCGTTGGACATGGGTTGGTATTCCTGTTTGATTGGCTCAAGTACCTATCGGATCTAGATCTAGCAAGCTGCAAATCCCTTAAGCGTGTCGGACTGATGGAAATCTAGGTCAAGAGGAAACTACAGAAAAATGTGCTGTCATCAGGGTTGAGTTTTGGTTTGGCCCATTTTAGAGCTCACAAGAATTGCTCAACCCAATGCATAAAGGAGGGTATTTGATTGAAATCCAATACTCATTCATTGAGTTGGGCTATGCGATACTGATAAGCTCTAAAAAGAGTGAAACCGGTCTATCGCTATTCACCTTCAATGACAGTCATTTTACTGTGGTTAACTCTTACTCTGGTTTATAATTTTGACGTTGAAGTTGACGTTTCCTCAATATTTTTGAAACCTTTTTCAACCCCTGTCTTTTTTGTGCATATTTGACGCCTATATTCAGAATAATAAAATCTGTAGATTCAATTCCTCCTAGATGGTAAAGACTTTTACATAATACCTTTTTGACGCTTGTTTCTGGGAGCTTCAAGAATTGGCATTTACCTCAAGTTACATTTGTTAAGTTTTCCTTTTGATAACAGAATTTTCAGACTGATATCATATTGAGTTCATCAACACAATTCAAACTCAAAAATTAGTTACATCACAAACATCTTACTTAAAAATTATAACCTTTGAAAAATTCACTTTTTAACGTCTACTGTCAAATAATTCAACGTGAACCGGGTCGATTATGCAGGTAATAAATTCTGTACACCTCCTAAAGTTGTTTTTATTCTTTAGTCTTCAATATTTTTTCGTGAAATGTTCATATATCATTTCGGTGAAACTTCATCCTGATATGTACTTTTTCGGTTTCACCTTTAGACATTGTTTTCCTTGATTCATCTTCATGAATTCTGTATAAGTGCAAGACGTGAAATAGAATTTCTATAGGTGCTTTTCGAGATTGAGTAAATTATTTAACGACTCAGTAAGTGGCGATAAAAAGCTGTTTACTTCAATGAAAAGACAATGACATAGCATAAACTTTTCCTCAATGCAATTCTCATAAGGAAGAGTAAAAGGCTGTTGTGAAAGTTGAATTTTTTCGCTTTGAATTTATCGAATTCAGCTCCAATGACATTTGATAAACATGCACGATTCTCCATTGTTCTGAAGAAGTCTTAAATTTCCAGAGTTAGTTCTGAAACTTCGGAGCACGTTCGTGACTCAAAGTTTAATAAACCGGCCTTATCTTCGGCTAACAAAATTACCGAGATGTGGATACTCACCTCAACTCTCACTTGATACTTCTTATTTTTAATTTCTTCTTTCCATTTACTACAATTCGCCCAGAATTCAATCTTAGTTGAATGAATAAATTTCAATTCCTTTTCTGTTTATGAAACCTAACAACGACGAAAATTTCTTTATAAATGAAAAAAATAATATTGTGAATGTAATTAATATTTTTGAATCTTACATAACTTGAATTTCAGTAAAATATTGTAACAATAAGTGGAATATTATTCCACTTATTATTTAATAATTTATTTATTCAATATTATATGAATATTTTTCAACTGACTTGGTACTTGTAAACAAGAGAAGATTCATAGATTGAGCTGAATTCATAAGTTTAGAGTTGATCCATAACTCAAATTGTGGAAAATGATATAGACACAACTAATGAAAACACATGTTTTATCATGAATTCCCCTTTATTAGTGAGCAAGAGCTACATGTTATCCAATACTACCTTCTCTATAGAAAGGTTCTCGAAACAGGCCTCAACTTCGGCCATTGCCATTGCTTTGCTTGCACGAGAAAAAAGTCTTACGGCAGCAGCGGTGTCTAGTGTGCGCCAGGTGCGGCACTGTCTGAATAACATGCTATACTGATGAATAAATCCCTATTTTCTGAAATGATTATAAAAGATTTTCTTGTTTTTCAGGTGTTGCAGCGATGAGCTGAAATGATGCAGAATTGCGCATTCGCCTTCCTGGTCTTGGTGTTTGCGTTCAGACTCGTAAAATCCGAAGAAACATACCTCTCTGAAATAGAATTCGAATTTACGCAACCAACTTACAATGTCAGCATACCAGAGAACAGTGTCGCGAAAACCTACGCAACTCAGGCCCCAGGGTCCAATCGTATGGGGATCTTCGTGCGGCCCCATACGTTCACCGACGTCCGCTACAAAATCGTCGAGGGGGACAAGGACAAGTTCTTCAAGGCGGAGGATCGTTTAGTGGGTGATTTCTGTTTCTTGTTCATTCGGACTAGGACAGGTAACAACGATGTGCTAAACCGCGAACGGAAAGATCGGTTTGTCTTGAAAGTGCGCGCCACTGCCGCGATCAGAGAGGGAAAACAAAAGGTGCAGTACGAATCGGACACTTCCGTCTTGGTGACAGTGCTCGACACGAACGATCTCAACCCCCTATTCTATCCTACCGAATACAACACGACCGTCTACGAGGATACGCCCATACATCAAAGTATACTTAGAGTAGTTGCCGAGGATGCCGATCTCGGTAGGAACGGTGAAATTTATTACAGCTTTCTGGAAGAAACCGACAAATTTGCGATTCATCCGATGTCTGGTGTTATTTCTCTCAGCAGACCATTAAGATACAACGAGGGGACCTACTACGAGCTGACCGTGCTGGCACAAGACAGAGGGGGTTTCCACAGACAGGGATCCATTGGGATGCTCAGCCGGGCAAAGGTCAGGGTGCGAGTTAAAAAAGTGAATTTTCATTCTCCGGAGATACGCATCAGGAGACACCCCGAGATCGTGGAGAATTCAAACGCCGACATCTACGCCATCGTTAACGTGTCAGACAAGGACAGCGGGATTCACGGGGAAATCCGCAGCTTAGAGATAGTGGACGGCGACCCAGACGGCCACTTTCGCATCCGGCCGACCAAACAGAAAGGCGAATTCAATATAGAAGTCTTGAAGCTGTTAGATAGAGAGAGCACACCGCAGGGATATAAACTGCAACTGCGTGCAGTGGATCGTGGAATTCCGCCGAAACAGAGTTACAAATCTGTCCCGGTCCAATTAACGGATTTGAATGATAACGCTCCGGTGTTCAACAAGGAGATATACGACGTCAAAGTGCCAGAAACAGCGCCCGTTAACACCGCACTAATAAGGCTGAAAGTAACCGATGCCGACGAAGGAAAAAACGCTCAGGTGTTTCTGGAAATCGTCGGCGGCAACGAGGGCGGAGAGTTCACGATCAACCCCGAGACGGGCATGCTCTACACCGCCGTGCTTTTAGACGCTGAAAGTAAGCAATTTTATAGCCTCACCGTCTCGGCGATAGACCAAGGGAACGCGGGCACTCGAAAACAATCATCGGCCAAGGTGAAGATTTACGTCGAAGACACCAACGATAACGACCCTATATTCGATAGATCGGAGCAAATCTTGTGGATTGACGAAAATATGCCGGCAGGAACCTCGGTAACCACCGTTCACGCCAGAGATAAGGACCGCGGCGAGAACGCTTACATATCTTATCATATTGCGAATTTGAACAAGGTCCCGTTCGAAATCGACCACTTCTCAGGGGCGATAAAAACGACAGCGCTGCTCGACTACGAGAGCATGCGGCGGAAATACGTCCTTAGATTGCGAGCTTCCGATTGGGGCATGCCGTACAGGAGGCAAACGGAGATGCAATTAACGGTCAAAGTGAAGGATATCAACGATAACCGGCCGCAATTCGAAAAGATCGACTGCTTCGGCCACGTTTCCCGATACGCAGCGATAGGTTCCGAGATCATAACGCTGTCGGCGATCGATTTCGACGCTGGAAACATCATAAGTTACAGGATCGTGTCCGGGAACGAAGACGATTGTTTCAGGATCGATTCGACGTCCGGCACAATAACGGTGAGCTGCGATCTGAGTGACGTCCGGGCTGCCGAACGGGAAATAAACGTCACGGCGACTGACGGCACTCATTTCGCCGATATAACCAGCGTCAGATTCAAGCTGGTTAATACGAAGAGAAACGTCGGTCAGAATGGCGGGATACTGAAGGACGACACAGGTGCCTTTGACTGTAAAGATACGGGAGTAGCGAGACGACTGACAGAGATTATTTCGGCCGCAGAGAACAATAACAAGCAGCCAGTCGAGGAGCAATTCGCCATGATGCCGTCGAGATACGGCCAGAACGTTCACACGCCAGAGTTCACACATTTTCCCGTGGAAATTAAAGTGAACGAGTCCGTACCCCTCGGCACCGTCCTCGTCAAGCTCAAGGCCCAGGACAGAGATTTGGGTTATAACGGAAAACTGATATACGGCATTTCTGGCGGGGATAAGTATTCTCAATTCTGCCTGGATATGGAGACCGCCGAGCTTAAGGTAATCGGGCATTTGGACCGGGAACGGGAAAGCCTTTATTTCCTCAACGTAACGGTATACGACTTGGGTAAACCCCAGAAATCCGCGTCCAGGATACTGCCGATAACCGTGTTGGATGTCAACGACAACGCGCCCAAATTCGAGAAATCCCTGGCCAGTTTTCGCGTGACTGAGAACGCCTTGAACGGCACCGCCATCTTCAGAGCTAACGCGACTGATGCGGATTCGGGCGACAATGCCAAAGTGACGTATTCGTTGGCAACGGATACTAAGGACTTCACGGTAGATAAAATAACGGGGGTGCTGACGGTTTCCAATAATCTGGACAGGGAGAGGCAGGATCTTTACGAGCTGCGAATAAGAGCCACTGATGGGGGAGGCAAGGGTCCAGATAATCCTGCGTTGTATTCGGAAGCTATGGTGCGGATATCCATAGACGACATTAATGATAATGCCCCGAAATTCAGCCTGTCCAGCTACAACGTTAAGATCCGAGAGGATGTGCCGAAGGGCAGCGTCGTCGCCGTCGTCATGGCCTCCGATCCAGACCTGGGGGCCGAAGGAGAAGTCATCTACAGCCTGGAAGACACGGACAGCGACGGCACCTTCAAGATAGACAAATTATCGGGCACCATCCGGACCACCAAGCTTTTGGACTACGAGGAGCGGCAAGTTCACAGCCTGGTGGTGTTCGCGAACGACAAAGGAAATCCTTCTTTGTCGTCCGAAACTAGTGTGACGATAAATGTGGTTGACGTGAACGAGAATGTGCACACGCCTCAATTCGGTGACGCGGTGATCGAGGGAAAAGTGAAAGAAAACCTACCGGTCGGCACATTTGTGATGCAAGTGAACGCTTCGGATGCCGATCTACCGGGTGGTGATAGCAGCATCGAGTATTCCATAAGGGGAGGCGACGGAATAGGAATCTTCTCCATTGATAATCAAGGTAAGATTATTTCGCACCATTCAAGTCTGGATATAGAGAATATGTTCCGACAAATGCAACCATCAATTCAGTTTCTGAGTATCTAGAGCAATCACATGTGAATCCTGTGATGCACTGCGAGTTCATAATAATTCTAGAAAGTTTTAAAAATGAACGACTTATCAGTTTTAGCTATGGACACCGTTGAGCCCATGTCTCGCAGATATTTCTATGTCCTATTTGAAACATGAAATTTTAAACTCAAAATTACCGGTAAAAATATACTTTTGGTATCGATTTGTGAAAGACATATTGGCTTACCTCTCACCAATATCAAGACAACTAGATCAATTTTCTAAATTATTTAAACAATATCCACTCAAACAAAAAAATCAAATTGAAAAAAGAACCAACTATCCACATAACTTCCTTAGCCTTTCCCTATCACAGTCAAACCAAAAAATTGTATTATATAAGTAGAGAAAACCCATATCCACTAATATTTTCAACAACTAGACTAAAATCACCCACATTCGCACAAAATTTTAGCATTTCAATCAATGATTCACAGAGCTTTTACCATTCTGTAAATCAAAAGCGAAACTGAAAGAGAAAATATAATAGACCAGCTGCACACAATGGTTCACTCATAAAGAATACACTGGAACAGAAACTATGACGAATTGCCATAAATCAAATACATATATCAAAAAATTTCACTTCTCTCTCATATTACATCGGTGATATAAGTGAAAAAGTAGCTTATAGTCAAATTGGTAAATATTGCTTTCAAACCATCGTTATTGGTGTGAAGGCATAACATATCATATTTTTTATTGAATGAAAATCTTCAAACTCAAGTAAAAACAGGAGTTTATCGGTAAACGTTCAACTTGTAAAAATTCTTTGCTCCTCAAAACATTTCTGAAAGTATTTACTGTAAGGCAATAAATTTCCTGGCTCCGAATAAATTGCTGGAAACTTGAAATCAAGAAAATAATCTCGAAAATAAAAGGAAATGTTTGTCACCCCAAAATCTTTGGAGACTCAAAAACAATAGTTATTATTATGTATCAAAATTTTATAAATATTCATAGATATTCCTACAATTTTCAGTGGAGAATATATTTTCTGAAATTATCGAAAATTATTATTATGGAATTAGCGGTTCTTCACTCAAATTCAATTTGTCAGCGCGTTTCGTAGGTACAATGATCGCAATTTGAAAGAAAAAATCAATGTTTCTTCCATCCATAAACCGAATATTGTCATATCATGGACGACCTTCAGACAGCGTGAGGACTGAGAATGACGTTTGGACAAATACGGAGACAGGAAATTCTTTATTCATGACCCATATCGCAGTGTATGAAGCCCTGAGGGGAAAATAAATTGCTATATACTCTATTCACGAAACGTGAACCGTGCAATATCATATTAATAGAGTAAGGCCGTTCGATGTACTCGAGCAATATCGCTTTTACTCATGCGATAAACTTGAATACATAGTTCGTAGTTTGGAGAATTCGTGAACGTAATGGTATAGTAACTAACCCTTCAAGACATGTAACAGTAGCACTTATAAATCCTCCATTGAATTAGCAATGAGTGTCATGATACATGTGCGTTAATTGGAATAATCAATTCGCAGATCTAAACTGAGTGTGAAAGCCGTAAATATGATGAGAGAGTCGGTAATATTCGATGTTTTCATCTTTGAATTATATCAGCTTTCATTTTTATATATTAGTTAGTGGAAAAAATTATACTTAACTAATTTTACATGAAGGTTGTTGAACGCTTAGCTAGCTTACACTAATATTGTGATGTTCTTCAAAATTCAATATTTGCTGTGCCCATACTGAGCATAAAATACATTCTTATTCCAATCTGCACTCTCGGCCAATTCTAATATTCTCCGGAATTGCTAATACCAAACATTAAATAGATTATATTATATATTTAAACAACTCACCTTGATTTAAAAAACAAGTTTTGTACTTTCTATGTTTATCATACCAATAAAATTGGATATTGATCATTTGAAGATTACATTGTGTAACCGCGAACTTATTTCAAATTCATATTCAGACAGTGAAGGTTTTACGAATGAAACAGAGTATTTATGAGCATTCTGTTACAAAAAGATGAAAAAAAAAAAACAAAAATGGGCTCTGATATAAGGAAAAAACATTTCTCTAATTCTGTGGTTATTCCGTTCATTCTTCCACATCTTGTAGAACAAAATCGTGCGAGAATATATCAGAAACGCACAGTTTTAATGGTTATATTTTATTATTCTATGTTGGTACTCCGAACTTTCCGCCACGGCTTTATCTGTCAATTCATCAATTTGCCTTAAAGAAATCAGTTCTGCCAACCAACATTTTTCAATGCAAAAATCACTAAATGATATTTATGGAAATATTTCATTAATTTCAATGAAAATGCAATGAATTAGAGAAAATAATGTATAATACTCGTACAGAAGGCTAATTCTACCACTCGTTCATTCAAAAACTCGCCACTTCGTGGCTCGTTTTTGAATTTTGAACTCGTGGAAGAATATCAATGCCTTCTGCACTTGTATTATAAATAACTATTTCGACCGTTATGCTGTCCAGAATTTCATCATCATCCAAGAAAATATGTTTGATGGAATACAAAAAGCACTAGGTTAGATTAACTAATAAAATTTCCACTACTTTTTCTAATTAATTTCATCAATAATATTACTGGTCTGCTACTCTCTCCTTCGTCGCTCGTTTTCGAATTTCGCATTCGTGTTGGAATATGAGCTCATTCTGCAACTTGTTTTAGAATATACTATGTCAACACCAGGGATTAAAAAGCGTTCCTCCGTGGTTTTATCTGTTGCGGTAAGAGTTCAAACGAACATCTGGACAAGCGTTTTTGTGGAGTAGTTAGAGTAAGATAGCAAGAACTATACCATCCTAACTCTGATAGTTATGAAGTTAATTAATTGCTGAAAATTATATTCGGATTAGATTTTTTTGTGAAGGGAAGCAGTGAATTCTTACTTATGTATAATTGTGATTTGTATGTTGAATTCGCCGTGTTTCTTTTTCAATAATGAAGTAGGCCAAATAGTATTCAATAAGAATAAATATCAATTGAAAATACTCTTCTGTGTTCAACCTCAATTCAGAAACTCATCAACTGATGAGCTTCCGAATCTGATTACAATCTTCCCATCCCCGAAATTCGGAGCCAACAAAGGCAGGGGGATGTCTTTTTAATTTTCATTTCGGGAACGAAATTCCCTAATCGAACTGCGGCGACGGAATTAGAGATCGTGGTAATGGCGACAAGAAACCGTCCGCTATCTCCCCAGTCATCCTACGACCAACCTGAATAGCCTGACGAATCCTCACGTTGGTCATAAAAGTATTAGACCTAATCCACTATCGCCGCCAAGTCGGGCCAAATTCATTTGTCGCGGTCTGCCCCAATAATTCGGTGGCGGCGCTAATATCCTGGTAGCACGCCAATTTCGGCAGCACTGCTCATTATCGGGGCCCTTCCAACTGGGCCCACACTCCCGGCGACGGCTAATGCCCCCGCATAAAAGTTGGGCAAGACTGCAAATACATAAGTATTGTTATTTATATTTTCCTAATGTTTCCGGGCCTTGAACGCGGATGATAAAGTGGATGCCGGGGGCTCTAATGGAAAAGATCCCGGGGTGAGATCAACTACGGAACACAGATTCTTCCTGCCAGAATTAAATGAATTGTAGACTGTGCCGAAATTAATTCTGATTTACGATGCGAAAATTAAATTTTCGCTGCTTGTTGCATCGTAAAAAGAATATAGAGTAGCTTGGTTATATTATTGAAGGCTGGGGGGTACATAAATTTATGCCCGGAGGAGATGTAATAAAAAGCTTCGGATTCGAATTCTGGGGTATTACTGTTTCGATATTTTTCTCTGGAACCGGATCCAACAGCGTAAAATAACGAGAAATGTATTTACATCCAATGCGAAGTGCAGCGTATAACAACGCAATGGAAATATTGTTTTCATATTCCCTCTACATAAAATGACGAAAATAGTACATAGCTAACTATGTAACTGCACTGTACAACCTGAAACTGTGGGATTTACTTTACCTTAAACAGAAAGCACGATCAACAACCAATACGGTAGCATCTGTAAAGTGAATCGCACGGCGAATAACCAATAAGATAAAAGCTTCAGTAGTTTTCACGGAAACGAATTAACAACAGCCCGTGTAGCCGATAATCTTTGCTTTTTTGAAATTATTTCGATCGTAGAGAAAGTATAGTTCACAAATCGAGTTGTAAGACAATTGCTCACTCCTAGAATTAACTTCTTCTAGTTGTGTGTAATATGCTTCTTACAACTTTTTTTATATATGATAATATAATATTTCTCGTTAATTCTTAAACTCCAGATTTGATCGAATCAAAATTTGCATTTGTTAATAGAAAGATAATGTCAATCTCGTGAGAAATTTCATAATGATCTCTTAACCAGATCCATAAAAGTACTTCCAATTATAGTGCAGAAGAAATTTTCGGCCTCTTATAAATGCTAATCACATTTGTAACGCGATGACTATCAGTACTTCATAACGACTTCGAAAAAACGACCAAAGACTAATTCCGAAGCAAAATGCACATGAAAATTGACAATTGATTTATTTATCTGTCATAAATTTACATGAACATCAAATAGCCACATTTGTCAATTACCAGTACCATCATCGAAACACTGAATTCGATTTTATGCGCCACACATACAGTAATAAACATAAATAGAGGAAGTATACGCAATTTTGATATATCCCAACATGGTTAGATTAGGTTGTCGGATTGTGATATATTTTCAAATCCACAATTTTACTATATCAATATGAATGTATATTATATTGAATGAAATATATTTATTTGAGTGATTCCCGATTAAATATGCAAATTTGGATATTTGCAATCCAAAATTTCTCCTAATTGTCGAATTTGTAATAAACAGAATCTTTATTATTTTTTGTATTTACCTGCTGAAATCCAAGGTTTGGCAACTATTGCTCTCCTAGTGTCATCCGTTGTTTAACCTAGTTTGGCGCGCTTGAAGTTTGTTTTCTGAATGTCTGATATATTAAGGTATTTATTTGAATATATTTTGAGTTAATATGAAACGTTGATTCACTATGGGATATAAGAAAAGCGTTCTTTGTGGAGAAACTCTCGAATTAAGTGAAATATCGTATCACCGAGCGTATCCCTGATATGTTTTAATTTCCGCACGCTTCATGTCAAATTTGATAGTTCATGTTGGGGACAAAATTTGCTTGCTGAAAAATTACATATGATCCCTCTATCTAAATTTATTACTCTGAGGCGCCACACCAACATACTCTTCTTTGTGCTCGAAGATTGAATTCATAATTTTTTTCTTTCGTGAAACAGTTCATACATTACTATATGTAATGACATAATCAATGTGTCATTATGCCAAAATTGAACGTAATTATTACATATCGTATCGATCACTGATGTATTCTTTATATGTTCCGTTATAATATACTTTCTGCTTATAGTTTAAAAGTGACCCCTCCAAAGTTACGCAATATCAGTCATCAATCAAAGTACCTAATCAATGTTATTCGCATTTCAATTTAACTGTTCGAACAACCACTCGTTTTACAGTAAAACAGCAATAAAATTGAAGACCTCTGGTCCGAGCCCTCTATTTTTAACTTCAATTTCAAATAACTTGCTTTTATGGCTAATGAAACGTTTTCTATGTTCAATCTGCAGAACGATTCTATGTGCATCGTAGAAAGTTAAGTGTTGCTGGTTACTATTCTGCTTTGGCTTTTGTTGTCTATCAGTGTTTTATTATGGCGTTCTCAAGAGTTAACTATTATTATTTGACTCGGCAAATCACTGTTTTTTAGTAGTTTTGTAATGGTGTATTTTCATTCTGAGAGGAATAATTATATTAATTACAGCCACTCGTAACAGCTTCGTGTTATTTTGACTAATAATCTAGAGTATTCAACTAATACGTATTCAATCATTCGAATATCACCAGGAAATTCCATTTTCAATTATCTCACTTCATATATATGATAGCAATATAATTATGGTATCATTACTGCTACATACCTACTCGAAATGCACTGAATTCGAGACTGAATTATTCGAATTTATATATTGTGCTTCCCATATGGAGTGCAGATAGTATTGCCGACTAGCATAATGAAGCTGATGAAGGAAGGATACAATTTGACTATCAACTAGCTCATAGAATGATGAAACTCGCCACGGCAAATTCAATTTAGAACTTGATGTATAACTCTCTCAAATATTTTAGTGGTCAGACAATTTTTCTCGATTTCTTCCATGCGATGAAATTGAAAAGTTATACAAGGAAGAAACACTGACACGTAAACAGATTTCTTTCAATTTCTTCATAAATAAAAAGAAGAAATCCGGAACTAGGCCTCAATATCTAATAAGGAAACTTTATACGTCGAGGATGATATGTTCGAAATATGTTCTTCAAAAATATTACGATTTATTTGTAATTCCATTGAAATTTTGTGTACTAATCTTTTACATCAATTCAATTTGCACTATCGTGTCAACCAAGAAGAACCATCGAGAGAACCATGATGCAGTATGCAATTTTGCTAGATAATCTTTTCAATTTCATTTAATTATCTTCTTGAAAACTGGCTCCTCTGATGAAGGACGAAACATTTTCTAATTGAAATAGAACGCTAAGCACGTTCAGTTGGAATAATATCAATCACAGTAAATTCTACTAATGATAATCGTATCTGCTATTTATGTTATTGTTGGATGCTGAATGCATCTGAAGGGAATTAGATTCATGCTGCTTTTTCTCCATTGCAAAAACTTCCTAATGAGAAAACTGCCACACTAGATTTCCCCAGAGCAGCATTACTATTTTTTAGTAACGTAGTTATCCCTAGCTTTGTTGGTAATGAACCAGATAAATGCAATTTGAAACAACATTAGTTATATGAGATTGTTATGAACCTTTTTTGCGAGATTTTCCGCTGTGGATTGCGAAAGTTTAAATGAGGTTGTAGACCCGATATTTTCAAATATGTCTTATATTCGCTATAATGTACAATATGAATCTTTAATGAAGGTTGACCATGTAAATGATATCGAAGAAGTAGAAGATAAAATTCAACCTATGATTTCATCAGCACACGTATATTGAAATGAAGAAGAATTGAGGGATTTGTAGTTTTTCAACGCAATGTAATGAAATATTATATTGGAAGGATGCTTCCATATGTTAATACACATTTTTAATTAGCTCTAAGAGAAAGTTTCACTTTTATTGCAATGAAAACGTGAACGGCAGAGTATATTTTAACAATATCTTTGGAATACATCTTTCTGACACAGCTTGCATTTCCACTAAACGATAAAAGTACCGTAAATATTTCCGTGATAAGCAGAGATAATTAAAAATTCCAGACTTCGTTCGAATCGATCTGACTTTTTCAAGGTGAAAATGCAGCGTTGTCCGGTTTATCCTCTTGAATATTTCATTTCTGATGCATTTCAAAATTAAATGTTTGAATAATGAAGTGATCTGGAAAAAATTTGCAGGGTAATGCATTTGCGGTAAAGCCGAGAATGAAAGAACGAATTCAGCTATCTACCCTTTTAATCTGCAAAAAGTATCAGGTTTTTCTGATCCTAAAAATATCTTTCGGAGAACGGATTTGCTTCGGTTAGCTACTTGCAAGCAGATTAGAGAGAGGGTTTTTTGGGATGCTGTGTTCATGGAAAAAGAACACAGTATTAATTTTCGAGAAATATGAAAATTTTAAGAGAAGGATCGATTGCATCCGAAATAGACAAATTTGAATGCGTATAAGGATTTTTTTCTATAGTTTGGTACCGATATACAGTGTGATCGAACGAAACTTATTACCTCGATTTTCCGGCCTCGAAATGAAAATGAGGAAAATCGATCGGACCTGTCAATTTCTGCTCCGAGAGGGAACAACTTTTCCGCTCTTCGCATCTCCGTAAGTTCAAACACCTAACAGGGGTGCGTACAACCCCTTGATTTTGAATAGGGATAATCGCCATACCTCATTTTGAAGATGTTATCGAGTACTATCCGATCCTGAAATTTCGCTTCAAAATTTTCATCGATAACGAAATGACATAAAATAGTGGAAGAGTACTTCCTTTGTTATAAGTTTATTAAAAGTTGAAAATGGGCACCAATCAATTTCATGTAGTTATGTAAGTTTTGCTGAAAAGATTTACGTATGTTTCTTGAAATTTCTGGAGTAATTTGACGACATTCATTAATGATCTGAATTCGCAAATCATCCAGTGACTCAGGCTGGTGGAACATCAGATACATCGGACAATTTCCTAGTACGCAAGGTTAGATCAATGCTACATGACCTAAAATAGCCAAGTCCCTCGCTTCGTCTCTTTCATGCACCCTCTTTTTGTTTCCGACTGAATCTGTAGCGTCGAATTTGGCAACCAGTCCAGTTACACAACGTAAGCAGCGAATACATGTTTTTCAGGATGCCGCACAGCCGTTATATCTAAAAAAATAATTTCATCATTTCTACCCTTTCTTCTACCATAGTATAAGGAAAGGATAGTAAGCCAGTGTAGTGCTTTTTTCGATTTTGTTGATGTTAAGCGCCATCTAGTTGTACTCACGTTTTACTCGAATTTTACTGTCAAAAATTGGTCCGTAAAGTGGAGCCCTCTGAAAAAATCGGTGTTACTTTGAAGAACTAAAATATTTGAAATAGAGTGGTCAGAAGATTTCTATATTCTGATATTTTTTCTGCAGCATTTACGCCAGTGGCGTGTATTTGTGATAACTTAATAATAACATAAAAATTGTTGGCAATGTCATGTGACCCCTTCTCAACCACGCCACTGAATGAATTATCGTATTATTTATGCGCCGTCTATAGCTCATGTTTCAGTGCCATCTATTATCGAGTTACTTCTCCAAATCCAAATCCAACTACCCCTGGTGACTATTTCCTTGCCGTCAAACGGCGGTTGGCTTACTATCCTTACCTTATACTATGCTTCTACGGAATAAAGCATTTTAAGTCTACTACCAATTTACAATCGCTTTGACACACTTGTAACGTTCTAAAAAAAATTCACAATAGATTAAGGTGAATCAAAAACATGTTCCGTCTACTCGAGCGTCTGCTTTTTTGGACAAGAAATTGATACTTCTTCAGACAAAAAATTAACAACACAACTAATGAATACGAACAATATTCTCTAGATAAATTCCACATAGCCTCTTTCACTATATTCGGTGTTATATCATTATCTATGGATATTTTCAAGCGAAATTTTAGGATCTGATAGTACTCAATACTATCTTTGAAATTGGTTTTCGCAACATTCCTATTCAAAATCCTGAGATCCTGGAAATATTCGACACAGTCTTCACGCACCTTTCAAATTCTCTTGACTAACCAGTCTCCCCGAAAATAACCAAATTATAAATCGAGTCAAGGCTTTAGGCATGAAATTCAAATGTTAATCTTGGATTTTCAAGCTGGTGGACATTTTTGTAAAATATCTGCAAATTCATGTCAGACGAATCACTTACGGTGGGTAGATCAACACATTCCTTTTTCATGGAATTGTTTCTGCGTGGGACGCCACAGCCACCACTGATTATGCCGAAATCGAATTTTCTAACCGGACAGTGTTCCCTTTCAGAACCAAGCCCGAGCCCTTTTCATCTTGTGTTCGGCCCTGTAAGATCCTATCCCTGACACGTTTCACTAGAACGCTCTCCAACAAGGTGGAAAACTAACCGAGGGATTGGGACCCACGGGATTAAGAAACCATACACGTGATACCGAAAAGTTTGGGAAAATATTATTTATCCACTTCAAAACGCAAAGAGTAATTTCCGTATTTTTCCCCCATGGATTATCCGCCTAAGTGGAAATACCAGCCTTGTCGCTCTAGGCTTTGGGGAAGTGAGAACTCGAGCACAATCTACTGTATAATTTTCCATCGAAGAATGATTGTCGACTGGAAAATTATGCGTGCTCAAATTCATCCAATTCCCGATTGTGTGACGGTTGGAATTGAGTCGCAGAAAGTGATCTTGAATTGTAGGATATTTCAAGACCGAACCATCTTCTGCACTCTACTTTATTGATTTACTGCTGAAAATTCGGCTTTTGTTTCGGTGGTACAATTTATTTTGTAAAATTTAATTATCAAAAATTTAATTCTTTCGATTTACAAGTTTATATTTCGAACAAATTTTTGAAATATATCGCACAACTCCCAATATTGGACAATATTATTGTACTTCTATGGACTACCTCAATTTTTGAGTGCAATCTATTTGTACAGGGTGGGCAAATAAGCGAGGTAAGCGGCTATATCTCAGGATCCACTCATCGTAGAGACTTGCGGTAAAAATGTTTACCACTAAAGTGTACAAGAAAACATACTGGAAATTGTTTTGAAGTTCATACCTCTACCGCTAGGGGGCGTAATAGCTATCGTCGGGTAGAAAAATGAATTTTACTCGAAAATGTTTCATATAAAGTTGAAGAAGAAATATCATCTCTTTATTCCTTTGAAAATTCTCTATCTTTTTGAATTGTCACTTCACTTGACTTAGCGCCCCTATCGAAAGCAGCAAAAACAAATATTATCATGAGTATATTTTGTCCTCAATCAACAAGATATTATCTCTCAGACGAGATCCAATTTGCTCAAAAATGACTTCAGTCAAACTGAAGTTACAGGCATTTCAGTCAGTCAGACATTATCTATCTTTCCCCTTCCCTTATTTGATGTCGTAAAATCGGAAGTGATAAAGGATTACAGAGATGATATTTCTTCTTCAACTTTATATGAAACATTTTCGAGTAAAATTCATTTTTCTACTCGACGATAGCTATTCCTTCCCTAGCGGTAGAGATATGAACTTCAAAACAATATTAGGTGTATTTTCTCGTATACTTTAGTGGTAAAAATGTTTACCGCAAGTCTCTACGATGAGTGGAACCTGAGATATAGCCGCTTACTTCGCTGATTTGCCCACCCTGTACAATATTATTGTACGTCTGTGGGTCGCTTTAGAATTGATTTAGTAGTCTAATAGTGGATTTCATAAAACTTTTATCGTGGCGATTTGATCGATAAAATCATTTCTGTGACCAATTTCAGTCCATTTTAACACTTCCATAGATTCAAAACTACAATCAACGAGTTGATCGGTCAATCAAAGTTTTATGGAACCGACCATTAATAGACCTCGATGATAATTTACGTGTGAACTGAAGCGAATTCGGGACTGTACCGGAGCGGATACTCATCATTTTGTTTAGAAAACAAATCCAAATGACATAATACGTAACATAAAAAGGTAACAATCAAGTTGTTGTGTCAGAAATCATTTTAGAGATGGCCCAATTAAATAGCTATTATCGCGTCCCCCATTTGAATGCGTCAAATTGTCCGGAAATATTTCTCAACAATCTATTTCGATAAATGTTTACCCAATGACGCATTGCTATGAACTGGATAAAAAGTTTGGCTCAACTGAATTGATGTAGAAGTTTTCCCATGACATTATATTATTTGTACTCCTAAATTAACAATCATGTTAGGAATTAAAGTTATTTTGTTTGAAAACATATTATATTAAAATAATCCATGTACATCATAAATTATGACTCCTTCAAATGACGACTTTCCTTGGCTGGTCGAAGTTTTTGTACCAGTATTCGGTATTTTTGCCATGAAAGTTATTACTGGCGCATTCGCCAATTCGCAACTACGTTATCTGTTTAATATGTGAGTATTGTGAGTACTCATTAGTTATACATTATGTGTATACATTATGTGACATAACCTTACTTGATTACCTTCCTTTATTAAATTGAGTTTGAAGTTTTCTTGAAATTTGATATCTTTGATACCTTTCAGTTAAATTCATTCACATATACTGAATTTTCTCCTACATGATTTATATTAATTGACTCCAGCACTTTTCTCATTTTTTTATTGCCTCCATTCTTTTCTGGTTGAAGTCACATGTTGTACTCGTTTATTATACAAATTTTCAATGAAAAGGAGCCACCCCTGATATTCCTCGTATTATAATGAAATTCACGCAGATTCATTAATTACATTAATTTTCATAGGGGGACAGATTTTGCCGTACTTTAATGTATCTTGAAAACACAACCCTCTACGAAGGCGCGAGGAATCCTCCCTAAAAATTTGAATAGTGAACAAAGGTCGAGATATACCTCATTTCAAAGCTTCCTTTCCTTTTTCAGAAATGTCCGCCTCGAATTTTTCAGATCAGGATGTTGGCAAGAAAACGAATTTTCTCTTCTGATGGTCCTACTTTTTTGTGCACAAAAATACTAGAAAATCATTTAAATTAAATGTAATCTGTGAGCCTTTTTGTGTTGAACCGAGTGTTGAACACATTTTAAAGCACCTTTTCACAAAAAATCGAAACTATACATGAAAACTCGGATTTTGAAATAAAAAAAATTATATCAAACTTCCTAATTACATTGTTTTTGTAGGGCAACCAATGTAACTCAGTTTGTATTATTTCCTATTGTGTTTGTACACAATGAAATGAGACAATCAAAAGATTTCGCTTCCTTGCCAAAGTACTGATATGAGAAATTCGAGTCGAAAATTTCGCAAATTATTATATTAGTTGTTACGTATCAAGAGGGAAAGAAAATGAACATAATTTGTTCTAACCTTGAACTTCTATTCAAGGTTATTTCAAGGTCAAATTAATTGTCTTAAATGAAAAGGTATGTATTTTAGTGCAGATTCGTCTTCTTCATGAAAAAATGGTAACTTTCATTTGAAACTTCTTTCATCGGATTTCAAAATATTTAACTGAATTTCATTTGAACGGTTGCAAGAAAATCGATGCAGAAACTTTGAATCACTTATTGAAAGAATTGATAAATGTATCGAGGTCCAAGGTCATTATTTTGAACAGCTACTGAAATAATATGGAATCAATGAAAAAGATCATTATTAAAATTATTTTGAATTTTTTCCCAACTGGTTGAATGAAATTTAGTTAAATCTTTTGAAATCCGATAAAAAAACCAAAAGTGTCTACTCAAGGGGGCAACCCTCCGGGTAACAACTTCCAAAATCAATGTACTTTTGAAAACCGAAATCCCAAAATCATCACCGAAATAACGTTTTTCGCATTCAATATAGTGTTCGCAGTGGCGTAGGCACTGACGTTTGTTTCCTAGACAGAGGTTAGGTAACAGTTTCAACGTGATTTTCTATTCTCGAATGAATCAAGTAGAGTACATATTTAGAAAAACTGTGTAAATCTAATCTAAGTAAATTTCGCAAATCATTATATTAGAAGAAATATCGGGGGTGGGACCTTTTCATTGGGACACCCTGTATTTATATCAATACATTTGAAAGAAACTGGTGATCGATTTCGCCCTTGCCTTCCCCAAGAAAATATCAAATGAGCACTGCACGAAGTTCTGAGGCATTCGAATGAAAGCTTTGAATTTTCATATCGACCGTATGTTGTCTCTTCAATAATGCTTTCGCTCCACATCGGCGAAACTTCTTCCGAGGCAGATGCACGGTTGCGGATGTTCCCTCCTTAACGGGGCCAACCCAAATCCGTTGAATGTATCCTGAACTTTCTGCCTCACATCCGGTCTATTCCAGAAGTAACAGCCAATAATATTGAAAACCAATCTGAGAGAAAATGGGGGCTGCGCTTCTTTCCCTACATGCAAAGTTTAAGGACGGCGCAATCTGAGTGGGCCAACGTCTATATAAAACCTTTTTACAGAAGTAGCTGCCTCGAATTTGTTCCCTCCTCGCATAACGTTTTATTGGGATACTTTCTTGTTTCCCTCTTGCTAAAGTCGTACAATAAAACGCGGATTTTCGGGAGATTTAATGCTGTTAGGATGCTTGTTTTATGGCGTTACCATCAATTTATTGAATTCTGATACTGGCTGGACAATGCCTCTTTGTCGATGTTATATTGGGGGATTGATCTGTACATGAAAGGCGCTAGCTTTAAGAGGATTTCGTCGAATTTTTCTGGAGAATATTGTGCTATCAACCATTTTCCCGAATTTTTATGATAAAGCTTTGAAATTTTAAAAGAATGGGATAAGCACTGACGAGAAGTTCGGAGCTTTTGAGAGCCCGTCAGTCATTCGCCAATTGACTTCTTCGAAACAACAAGTATCTTCGAGGATATCCCCAATTTCTGAATGATTTTCATTATTGTATTGTTCATATCATTTTTGTAGTTGTGATTACCACAGAAATATTCTTTCGTTTTTTCTAAATATGTATATCAGTTTCAATTGAACATTTTTTTATAATAATAATAATAATAATCCCAGGAAATAGGGATCTTGGCTTCAGGACTGCTAATAGGGTGAATAATACACTCAGTTTCAACTGTCGACGTTTCGATCCTATTTGGGATCTTCTTTAGGACTGTAAAAGTATTTATTAAGAATTATTGGACAAATGAACAATCTGGTTACAACAATACGAAAAACAATACACAAAATCATTCAAAAAACGGTCTTATAGGCTTATACTATACTTCTATATACAATCATCAATAATAGTGAAAGACAAGAAATGACTAGGATTCAGGTGGAATAAGTTTATTTTCTTTTCGATTTTTTATTATATTATTATTATGAAATGAATCATACTTTTTCCTCCACGGTACGAATAAATATAAACACTCACCAATTTAGTCATATGTATCACGATGCGGGTGAAGTTGCGGGTGAATATTGTTGTAACCAGATTGTTCATTTGTCCAATAATTCTTAATAAATACTTTTACAGTCCTGAAGAAGATCCCAAATAGGATCGGAACGTCGACAGTTGAAACTGAGTGTATTATTCACCCTATTAGCAGTCCTGAAGCCAAGATCCCTATTTCCTGAGTTGAATGCAAGGACGAGATTTGTTGGATATGGAATAATAATAATGGTTCGAATGCATAAGAAGCAATTTCAGATTTTCGTTCGTTCAACATTATAACTTCGAAAAGTGATACATGCACTCCAACTTTTCAATTCTATTTTTGGAAAAAGATTCTTCATTGCTTTCGAAATAGACAATCACTTCTTCATTAGAGTCAAAAACAATTGTTGTCGATGGAGCAGAGTCTGAATAACAATTATCAAGCACAGTATTTTTTCCGATGAGCTTTCTTCGACATTTTTCCAGCAACAACGAAAGTAGCATTACAAAATCTTCAATATCGCGATCCAGGTTTTAATATATAGCTTCTTTTCGAGCTTGGTTCCAATAGGAAAAAGAAATGACGTGTTAACATGATTCTTTCGGAGAAAGGCTCTTTTTGTGATTCAACTAAAATGCCTAAACATTCAATCTTTCGTTCTAATACAACAATACAGTATTTCCTGATATATCAGCATTTGAACTGGAATTGGAAATAATTAGACATTGTCCAACAGAAAAAAGAAACTGCTGATTTTTTCCAAGAAAAACTCATAAAATTAATGCACTCTTTTACTGATCCGAAAAATTTGTTGAATAAAATTCGTTGAAACGAATTTTAAATCCAGAGCTTCCGATGTTGAATAATTTCTTCCTAAGGAATCAATCAAAGAAGAGCACTCTGCGAATAATGGCGAAGAAAGCTCATAAATTATTAAGCATCCCGGGAAAAAAAAGATGACACAATCCCCTGTCTCATGTTCACAGTTGTACGAAAGTCAAACTCGTCTGACTTTGTTGACTTTATTCCGAAATAATAGGTCAGGCGTATGGCCGGATAAAAACGTCCCAAAGGAAGTTCCCTTGAACTGTTTCAGTATCGGGGGAATTCCCATAGGACTGAAAGCGTTCCATTGGTCGACATAATTGAATTTCGTGAAAGGATCATGACTGCTCCAATTGTTTTCACTTCCTGTTGGCAGAACCAATAACGCAGGCACAGGCGGGTTGCATCAGAATTTTGCTGCATCTTTTTGAGTCGTCTCTGTATAATTCTCTGTATAAATCTCTGATTCCTTTGAGGGAAACATCTTATTTTTGACAAACCGATAACATGGAATAGTCTCTACGATACCTGTTTGAAAAGAAGCTCATCATGGGTGAAATAAAATGAACATATTTCATTTTAACCTTGACCTTGACTTCAAGGTTATTTCAACGTCAACTTGATTTTTTTTTAAAGGAAAGGTTTGGTGCAGCTTCCTATTCATAATGAAAAAAGTAGTTACTTTTGTTTGAAATTTGTCTTAATTGGATTTCAAAATGTTTACCTGAATTTTATTCAATAGGTAATTCCTATTGATATTCCTGCATATCGATGCAAAAACTTTCAAGCGATGTAGTAGATTATTCATCAAAATATTTGATAAATATATTGAAATCCAAGGTAATCATTTTGAACAGTTACTGAAATGATATGAAATTAATATAAATTATAGAAAAAAGGTCATTATTTAAATTATTTTCAATTTTTTTCCCAAATTATCAAATGAAATTTGGTTAAATATTTAGAAATCCGATGAAAAAAAGTTCCAAACGAAAGTTACTACTTTCATCATGAAAAAGGAATCTCCACATACCACATACCCATTCCATTCCAAAAAGTTAAATTGACCTTGAAATAACGTTGAAGTCAGACTCAAGTTAAAGAAAAATAACTTCTTTTTCTGTCCCCTTGATACCTAACAACTTATATATGAAACAGTTTTTTCGAAATTTCGTAGTTTTTGAAATAACAAGTCTCAATAACTGTCTCAAGTTGAATGTCTAACCCTGTATATCTGAATAAGGAGTTTGAGGTGTTACGACCATGTGCACCGAAGAATGTAATTCAAGATTACTTTTTAACTCGAGCTGAATCTTTCATTGAATATATTACTTCCAGATTGAACTAATCGATCATAATAGATTATTTGCCGCTTAAAATAGAATTCTACTTTTATAACCTATAATATATTATATGTTCTTTCAGTTCAGTGTATATAACCATATCGTGTGACAAGTTGAAGCTGAAAAAATAGATGAATATAGTGCTCTTATGTTCAATAAATTTGAGGTTCTGACACTTTTTTCAATATTCTCATTCATTTCCATTTTAAATTTAGAAGCAATCCCAAAATAATATTCAACCTGGTAAGCAATACTGTTATTGAACTAGTATAATTTTTAGATAAGCTCTTTCAAATCCGTCCAAGATGAATGTATGTATGCTTCAGTGCTTCAATAAACTTAAACTCAATTAATATTTGAGAACAAATGATTTCTGGAATCCAAGTCTAGAAAATGACCAAAAACTCCGCACAAAGGAATTTTGTTTTCAGAGCCTCATTATTTGTGATAAGAATTGAAATATTTGAAACTGAATTAAGCCATGACAACAGCAATTGTTTTCATAGGTGTATGTAAGATCCGTATGAAAAAAATATTAAAAATTTCAACGTATAATTTATTGTGTTTGGATAATATTCCTTAGAAAACGGAGGTTAGTGAAAGCTTATTCTACAGAAAAGCTCTTGAAATGATCTAAGTTATACCAACCATTCTTAGATTCATCCATTATCTAATTCGAATTGAAAGCAACCTTCGCAATGTTTTCATTGAATTAACGTACTCCTATACAAATGTTGTTATTTAGGAACATTTCCTACTCCATATCCGTATCCCTGTTATTAACTGGAATAAATGAATTGGAATGATGAATAATTCACCAACCACTTCGCATCTTGTAGCCGAATGTGTCTTCTGTTACATATGTATGTATACCCAATACGGATATCTGGATTTTACGTAGACAACCAGTTAATTCACCCCAAAATTAATTGAATTGCTTATTGAGCAAGATTATGCCGTTTATGTTACTGATTGTCAACATCTATCTGTGGTCGACGTGATTCTGCGTAGGAGTCGTGGATCGGAATTGATTGAATCAAAGACTCAGAGGAATTGATGGAATTTCTGAGATCCCTATTTTTGGGATCAAGTTATTATTTATTCAAAATACAAGGTAGAGCTTTGTGCTCAAAACTCCAATTGAAATATAAATTAATTTTAAAACTGTGAATATGATAAAGATTTAAGAGTTTAAAGTTTCGTGCAAAATTCCCAAAAACCAAAAATTATATAAAAAACAATTTGAAGTTTCGAAAAAAAAACAATATTTACATGAGTATAGATCCGCCAGGGATGAAATTTTGCGGGTCTATATAGAATAATAATCATTTCGAAAATCGTGCAGAATTTCTTATATCATTAGCGTTATCAGAACCTTAGAAAATAAATCATATTGAAAATAATTACGGGGTAATTCCGTTACAAACAGATACAACCTAGTTGAGATTCTGCAAGTAAATAACGGGTGTTTTTTTCGAGGTATATAACTTTAAGTTGGCATTACTGTTCAAGATGGCGACCGATTTAACAGCTGTCAAGTGATTTATTCTCAGTTTGGTTTGGCAATTCATCATGAATAGACTCACGCCTGAACAATGCTTGAAAATAGTGCAAATGGGTCCAAAATGAGATTGCCGTTGTTCCCGATTTTCATAAGCGAATTTTGTTTAGCGATGAAGCGCACTTCTGGTTGAATGGCTACGTCAACAAACAAAACTGCCGCATTAGGAGTGAAGCTAATCTTCAAGTGTATGTCGAAACACCGTTACATCCAGAAAAACTGCGCTTTATGGGCTGGTGGAATCATTCGTTTGTACTTCTTCAAAAACGATGATGGCCAGAACGTTACAGTCAATGGTGATCGGTATAGAGCCATGATTACTAACTTTTTCATTCCTGAATTGAACAACCATGATGTCCAGGAGCTGTGGTTCCAACAAGACGGCGCAACATGTCACACAGCTCGTACCACAATCGATTTATTGAAAGACACGTTTGGTGACCGCCTAATTTCACGTTTTGGACCTGTGAATTGGCCTCCAAGATCTTGTGATTTATCACCGCTAGACTACTTTCTGTGGGGCTATGTGGAGTCATTGGTCTATACGGATAAGCCATAAACCCTTGACCATTTGGAAGACAACATTCGCCGTGTTATTGCCGATATACGGCCACAAATGTTGGAAAAAGTCATCGAAAATTGGAGGGCCAGATTGGACTACATCCGAGCCAGCCGTGGCGGTCATATGCCAGAAATCATATTTAAAATGTAATGCCACAAGATTATGTTGCGGATAAATAAAATTCATGTCAATCGAATAATCCATCGTTGTTTTATTGCAATTTGAAGTTCTATAGCTCTAAAAAAACACTCTTTATACATAACTTGAAAGTGCTTACATAAGCTCTATATAAAATTCCGTGTTTCATTTTCTCCAAAATTTAATTTTAGAAATATGCATATACCCAAATTCTCCTCTCACTTTTCAATATTTTTTCTGTAAAATGGTTAATCTTTGCTTTCGAAATATCAACTTCTTATTAGATCCAAATTTGTTTCCCTGCAGCACCTTTCAATCGTTGTTGTCGATGGATTAAGAAAACTTATCAAGCCATTTGTATGTATCAATACAGCGTAACTCATCCTTCAATATCTCGATGCAGACTTACTGACTTCAGAAATTTTGACACGCATCTTCAAAAGTTTGATACACATTCTTACTATTTTTATTCACATTTATTATATGATTATGTTTTTATATTCATTAAGAAAAATAAACAATAGGGCAAATTTTACATTGTTTTGTATTCATATGAGTCGACGTATTCTCTGAAATGGAAGAAAATGGTGTTAAATATTGTTCAAAATTTGAAGTGTTTCCATTCATCTGCCTTTCCAAACACTCAGCATTCTCGAAGTACACAGAGCGCTACAGAATTACTGTTACGATCTATATTTTCAGGGTCCTCATCATTATTCTTTGAATATGCACTCTACACCCTTCTAGGCAGGCTATTCGACCCAATATCTGTATTTCGAGGCTCTCAAAACAACGTGCTCACTCAATTATATTATTCAAATATCCATATTGGCCACAGTCGAACCCTTACTCGCAGTCTGAGTTAACAATACGTTATTCTGTTTATACCACAAGGAATCAACCTTTGACCCGTGAAATATCGATCCCTGCGAACATAACGGATATAAATAAATAATAATACACTGCTGATTTCCACAAAATTTATTGATGACGACAATTGTTTCGCTACACTGTAGCTTTTTCAAGTCGGGTGCTGAACTGAAGTTCAGTTCAGCACCCGACTTGAAAAAGCTACAGTGTAGCGAAACAATTGTCGTCATCAATAAATTTTGTGGAAATCAGCAGTGTATTATTATTTATTTAAAATGAATTTCCATCAAGTGAAGACCGAATCAATCAAATATAACGGATATATTTAAATCGGGGTTTGCACAATGTGATTTTTCATTATTTTTGTGACTGCCTTCAACGAATTTTATGTAGCAACTCCAAAAATTTAATATTCCTTATGAGACATGTGTCACGCTTGTTACCTAAATAACCTAAATAACAAGTACTAAAATGATATAGTATATAGATATTTTCAGCTCATTGGTGTTGATATTTATATCAGAATGTACTTACAATGGGCTAGTTTTCATTTTTTTGTTAAGGATTAATTCTGAAAATTTAAGTAAAATGAAACAAAAATGTGGAAGAATCATTGAAATATCTCTTGAAATTAAAAAGTTATGGGACTTTGAAGTTGCGCTTGGAAGAATAATTTCATAGTACGTGTGAGTGTCGTTACGTCACACGCTTACGAATTCATTGGTGTACAATCACTTGTGCCGTTCGTGTCGTGTTTTGTTCGTTACACGATGGCTGAAATAACTTACTATATACATACATATAAATTACTTTTTTCTCTTTTTACTTTTTACTCCTCACATAAATATGTTTTGCCATTGATAGACTTCAACAACCAGTACTCAACTACAAACTGTTTATGAAACGTTTTTTAAATGAATCATCGTTATAAGTTGAACCATGATGAAGCAAACTCAAAAGTAGATACTTACTTGAAAAGTTTAACTCCTTTTATTTCTGCACTGACATAAGATGGATTAGAAGAAAAAAACTCCATCACTGCGAATATATCTATTTTAGGCAAATTGTCACTTTGTCCTTTCACGAAGCCTTCTTCCATTATGGTGACATAAAAACAAAACTCGAGTTAAAACTACACTGTACAACTACAAACGGCGCGAGAGCCTTGGCGCGGCTAAGTATTTAAACGTAATTTATGGTGTAGCGATCATAGGCAAGAGCCATGACGTCACAGACCAAAGACGTTCCGCGCTAAAATACGTAAATATAAAATAATCGATTTCTCAAGTCATTTATTGATGGATTTTCAAAATGTTTTCACTGATTTATCAGTTTTGCTCTATATTTTAATTCTATCGTGTCAAATATAGTATTATCAACATCACTAAACTAGTACATTCCAATATTTCAAATGTAACACTCTCAATGTTGATAACTTTTTCAGTTGCCTTAGCCTCTTGATTATTTTTGGTAGGTATTCACGGCTTGGCTCGATTTTCTAGCTACTTGGCTTGAGCTTGACTTGATTTCAAAGCAAGCTCAATGATGTAGTGTCACATCAATAAAGAATGATAAAAGGAGAAGGAACCTTGCTAAAAACACTTTTATTTTCTCAACTTATCACATAAAAGAAGCTAAAATAACAACTTTATTGAAATAGAACATAAATTAAATCACTATAAATCATAACAAAATGAAAAATGTAGTTTCTCAATATTGTGGCTCTTCTCCAGGCTTTGATTTCATAATTTTCCATCCAGGATCTAAGACACATGAGGTATCTTATAGATTTGTCGCCTAACCTATTGCGGGTGTTTGTAACTGTGAGAGCAGCTCTGGAAAATTGTCTTTCAACAGGAGCTGAAAATGCTGGCGTTGATGAAAAATCCTTGTTTGGCCAAGTTTGGAAAGTTATTTCTGAAACTACCAAAATCTACCAGTAGATTTTATAGAAATGTGAGAAAACTACTAATAGTTATACTGGCGAATGTTTCATTATAAGCGTGCACGAGATTGCAATAATATATGCCATGCGAGGCGTGCATATCAAACTCAAGTAATATCAAGTAGCTTGATATCAAGTCAAGCAATAAATATCTTAAATCAAGTCAAGTCAAGCTCTAGTATGAAATTTTTTACGAGCTTGAATTTCAAGTCAAGTAATTGGTTAAAATGTCAATATACTTGGCTTGATGAATCCCCAATTTTTGGGCAGGGCCTTTTGAATCAGTTGAAATATGAGACAAATTCACATTTCTTGCATATCTGTTGAAAGTTACTATTTTCGACAAAATCTTCTCAAATGAATAGAAACTTCGATATTTCGTCTGAAACTCCTAATCCTTTTCGTCTGAAAACACAGCCACTAAATGATATAAATGATTCACTCCAATGTGAAATATTTTGTAATGTAATGTACAAAACGTTCTTCATTTCCAGCTGGAGTAGGACATAAAGGGGCCAGTGCTATAAAGAATTGTTTTTTGATGAGAAATTCACAAGGTTTTATCGTTAAAAGCTCCAAACTTAACTGGCTTTTTGCGTATTCATGCTACTTTGCATGCCAAATGATTCATTAGCCCTGCTTTTTGCCCTTTTCTCTAGAGTTCGGCCCTTGTCCTTTCCGTTTCTCTGTTCAGATCATTCTAAACGTTACGTTTATTTCTCCTGGGAAATCTCATTCAGTAGAGCATAATGCTCTGCACAATTAAATTTTGTCTCCGAAAACATAGGGGTTGGAATTATCGGCTTGAATAGGATATTTAGATTTTTAAGAGCATATACGTATCTGCTCAATATACCTAACATAATTAGAATTTTTCTCTTCTGAGGATTTTCTCATTACCACCTTAAATTTATTATATTATTTACAGTTCAAATTTTTCGATTGAAAAAATATATCGTTAAGGTTGTAGACTACTTTGCGCTGAAACTGCAATTCCGCTAGATGGAGCTACCCGAAAATTTCTGGTAGATTTTTACCTGACACACCCATTCTATTTGAAGAACCGCCTGTTTGGTATTTATTACCCCTAATAAAATCTCAACTCTCGATGAAGCCCTGCAAAGAGTAAATTTGTGTTTCTGTAAACTTTAGAAATTCAGTTCAGTTTAGATACAGTGGCGTATCCTAGGGGGGGGATAAGGGGGATCTATACCCCCCAGGAGGAATATCCATTATATGTTACAACCTTATAATATATCACAATCTTATTATGAGTAAGCAGAATTCTTTGGAAAACTTCTTCAAAAGAAGGAAAATTTGAATCTTTTTTTCCTTTATCCCCCCTCCAAGGCTTATGTCTGGGTACGCCACTGTCTAGGTATATAATACTAAATAAGAAAATCGCTGAAAATATTGTGAAGACAGAAATTACAAGGAACCACTGTCATGGACTCATTTTGAGTATGGATAATAGAAATAGCAATTTATTAGAATTGAGAAAAAATATATGATCATCTCTGGTTATAAGATTTCACAGAGAAAATCAGAAAAATTTGCATATTGAGATTTGTAGAATGAAAAATTCGAAAAGCTTTTGAGTTCTCATTTTATGCGCCTTTGGAGGCCACAACACTGTGTATAGGAATATAAGATATGTGATTTATTAGGTTATTGTTGTCGGTCTCTTTATCTAGATGAGAATTTTTTATATTCTCCTGAAATTCATAATGATTATTTGACATTTGACACGTATTATAAGTCGTAAAAAAAATTAGTGAGGGCAATAAGAAAAGGGTAACAGAATAGGAATGAAAAGTTGTATTTTGTTCTGTCTATCGGGTGTCACTTTGGGTTTTTACAGATATATTCAGCTCATCTAAGTTCAATATTCAAGCTTTGTTTCATCGAAATCGGATAAAAAGGGTTATTGTCAAATAAAATTCACACAATAATTTGTTTTACTAGGCGACAAAGTAGTGATTGACTTCCTTAGCTGAATTCCCAGCCACGATACGCTCAGCCATGTATTAGTATTTTTTATAATATGACTCGGCTATCAACTATCAGCCGCGGCAATCTATCTACTACTTTGCTACCTATAGTAAAATAAATAACTATTGAAAGTATTTGTTATTTGAAAATAACTATTTTCATCCGATATTAGCTTGAATATCGATCTTTTCATTTATTTTGTAGTGATAAATTAAAATAAAATTTGATACAAATTGCAATTATTGGTATGGTTGGTTGCTATGGAAATGTATATGTCCATAATAAATATAGTTTGACAACTTTTTGGAATGTTTTATTTCCATTGATCATTTCTGATGATGCCTATTCATGAAACTACTTACTTTGCTGTCTAGGCAGGAAAAGTAATGCTTTACTGATTGATGTGTCTGCAAAATTAATATTTGCTGTCAATCGAAGAAAAAATATTTTACAAATCTCAAGAACTTTTTTTGGTGTGCAAGGGGAAGCCCTACGCGTTATGCAATCTTGATGAATAAGGGCGCTTCGCCATAATTGAGGTATAAAATAATAGTAATATAAAAAATATCACAATAAATGCACTGTTATTCACACGTTTTTCGAATAGCTTAAACTAATATTTTTTGTATCATCCATTCGAATATATAGGTACTCATCATATAGAAAATATACTAATTACACAGTTCCTTTTCATAAATGGAATAAGTTATGCCTTCAAAATTGAATTGTCTACAAATATTTTTTCTTATATATTCTAAGAAATAACGTTTCATAAAGCTCTAGTTTGATTTATAGATTCATTGAAATTGAATATATAGATAGTGAGAAAGGGCTGCATATCATATATTTGTCATGTATAGGACGGCCTGACGGGCTGACCAGAATCGAATTTGAGGACGGATTCGTCATCAGTGAGTCAAACACTATCGTTGGAGACCATAACCGTCACAAAATTCGAAAAGTACGGCTATCGTGACGAAGTGATATCTCGGAAACTATCAACATTTAAGAAATCTAAAGAAACGAAAAATATAATGTTGTGAATTTTTTTTAATTTAATATGTTATGATCCTTCCTTCATCAACGAAGGCATCTATTAACTCGAGAAAAAAATGACCGTAGGCTCATAAATTGTTTATGAAAAAATGGAATATTTCAATATTTCATATTATTGAAATTCAATTACACAAACAGCGGATTTTTTTTGGATTAAAAGATGTCATTCGCTAATGGAGAAACGGTATATGATGATGAAAAAGAAAAAACTCACATCACTTTACATGGCATTACATAAATTTTAAATTTTTTGTTAACGAAAAAAATATTGCAATTTCTAAAACTTTTATGACATGAAATTTTCAAGGAGGTATGTATACAAGAATGGCTTCACGAAGCGAAAAATGTTTACTTAAATTTTTTTCAAGTTAATATTAATGAAGGAAGTACGAGAAAATTTTCTTAATCAAGAATTGCCTATTTTTAGCGTTAAATTAAAACGATAAATATTGTAGATATTTTTTTTTTGAGAATTTTTTTTCAGATTTCTCAAATATTAATAATTTTCCATATTTCGGCAAAAATCCAGATACCATTTTTTCATCTTAATTTCTATATGACTTTTGAAATTTTCTTTATGCTACTAAGCGCTCAAAATGTACTTCTCTAGATATCATTACGAATAAAATCAGCTAGCATATATATTTTTAGGAACAGTATCGTTTGTAATTCTAACAATAATTTCATCACAAGATTTCTATCTATCCCTATCCTCATTGCAATATTGACATGAACTAGTAATGTCCACAATTTTAGCCAACCAGAGAAACCCTACCTTCATAAATCATAAAAGTGTCATTCATCTCGAGCCATAAAATACAGTTCAAGATTCTATTGGTGTTTATGCTGCAAAAAGGCGTAAACCTTTGGGAGGCGTTCCAAAAAGCATAATTCTATTTGAAAAACATCTACAATTAGAGCAAATCAAGCAATTTTAAAAAAATGCTTGCACCAATTCAAAACTCGTAATATCACTGAACATTTGTGGATGAGTTACTTGAAATGAGAAGTCTCTCTAAAGCTGAATAGTCATTTGAAGAAAGTGTTTAATTTCAAAGTTCAATTTTGGCAATACTATCGATTTTTTTTTGAAAATCGAGACGAGACCTTCAAGTTCACTATCACGTCATTGTTCACTCAAAAAATGAAATGAATCCGACCTGTACTTTGGAATTGGAATGCACTGAAATTAGCACTGAAATAGCAGTGGTATGAACAAGGTATTGAACACCCTTAAAGTTATTGCATTCATGAAATTTTTTATGATGAGATAATGTAAAGTTTCGAGACTTGTAAGGTATACAGTTAGATTACATTGGACTGTTAGCCCAGAAAAAAAATTGAAAACTGAAACTGAGTTCGGAACAAGAATGTGGAGGTTTTGGTTTCGAATATTCTGGCTATGAGCTTAGCTTGCTTTCCCGTTTTTGTTTTCAAATTAGGCCTTCAAATACGTTAATTTCAGTCTTATCATCTCCTGAAGTTCTGATTTATGTAGTTCCTAAAGAAATATGTTTTTATTTTTTCACACCAATAATGATGGGTCATTTGGATTCGGTTAGACAGGCCGACATACACATTCGAAACCAAACTACATAGTTCAGAATGATCAGAAATATATTTTGTGATTAGATTAGATTAGATTTAAGGGGATTCCATTGCAGTGTGACCTAATGGTATTCTGTCTATTCTCGCCATAACGTCGCCTTCTAGTTCCAGAGTTCTTATATGATCTCGTTCTGAGATGGCGAGGCATATCGACACCAGGTGATCTGGAGTTTCTTCGTCCTCCCCACAGAATCCGCACTCAGCACAACAATGATAATAATATTGAACTCATCTGAACCATTTCATCTGTTTCCTCAAGAAGACTTTTTTCAACTTTTTTCTCAGCGAGATCACAGATGTCACTCCACATGAAATTGGATAAACATTATGCATCTTCACTGCATTATACGGGAAGAAGTGTTGAAACATGGTTGAACCGAATCCAGGCAACATAACCTTCGTTTATGTCTAATCGCAACTTCATGAACATCTCGCCAAAAATCAACTTTTCCCTCAAATAATATTCAACAGCATAGTAAAATGATTAATGCATGCTTGAAAAGCATTTTCCCCATTGCATTCACGCCAGAGCTTTCCTCATTTTTCAGATGGATTCTGATGAACTAGCAATTATTGTATTGTGTCTTTATGTATAATTTTTGTATATGACAAGTATAAAGGAAATAATGAGATCTCCATAGTTTTATTTGCTAGATGTAATAAGCACTCCAGCTTGCTCTCATGTAGGAAACAGATCAAGATTTAATTAAGTGCATTTCGTTGCACTGCGATATAATCGTATATTGTGCACCCATCAGAGCTATTCTCGCCATAGCGTAATCTACAGCTCACCTTCCAGTTCCAAAGTTCTAATGAACTCTAGTATCTGGGATAGCTTGAAAGAGGCTTCTTCCTCACTCCTAGAAGTTTCTTGTCCAAAGATAACGAACCAGAATTTTTTCCTCTTCCCCAAAGAATCTGCACTCCTCATTTTCTGCTGGATCCACTCTCACGAGGTGCTTTCTGAAGCGACAATGCCCTGTAAGGAATTCAATGAGGTGTAGCATATTCTTTTTGAGATCGAGAAACTTCTTAGTCGATCTCGCAGTGTCAAAGTTTCGAAGAAACTTTTTGGAATGATCCAATCCAGGAAGATCCCGCCAGAAAGTTTCGGTTTTTTCCTACATTTTGTGAAAAATTGAATTATTCGAACAAAATATTTTTCATCTCTAGTAGTCAAAAAAAAATTAGGCTTCATCAAGGAAAGACAAAGGTCGTTGATACCTAGATTAAAGAAGTTTTTATGGGCAGTAAGTTCAACCCCTCAACACAGAAACAACTGTTACACTCCACTCAACAAGTCTGTGTTCTTATTATACTTTTTTGCATCAGAAAAACGATCGGCGTGTTTCACACTTATTCGGCTCTTGTGTCTGAACTTCTTTCACAGTTGCGGTTTTTGCGGAAAGTTGGGAAAAAGTGCGAATACTTTTCTGATTTCGTCGAACCACAGAAATCACAGTTGGTGTTTCGACGAAGTTCACAAGATGTTGGAGAGAATTTTTCAACTCGGCTACGGATCAATTAAGAACTTTTTATGATTATTGTGTTTCCAAACTAACTGTTTTTCGGTATGATTCAACATTGTGAAGTGTTATCAATCGGAATTATTACTCAGCTATTATTTTACCCGAATATCTTCAGTTTTTATACTCCACGCCCTTTATGTTAAGATTGAACTCATTGAGGAATACTTCTTACTTATTTATTTGTTGTTTCGTTTATTCATTTATTGAATCTTTTATAGACACCATTCTCTTCCGTTCTTTTTTGTATATTAAATTGAGTTTTACTCAATTTCAATTCCTTCATAGAAGAACTTTGGGTCTTTCGTGGCTTTTCAGATCGACATTTGGATGTAGACTTGCTTTTTCAAAGATCTTTTTGGTCTTTCTAAATTTCTGTGGCTTTGTTGGTCCCTTGCAAACCACGTCATATTCATTGAAACTATGAACAGTTGATTTTATTTTACTTGTATCTTCTTGATATAGCTTTCAGCTGAATAGCCTCATGCGCGGATCCATATGTTAGTTGTGGTCTTGCAGTTGACTTGAACACTCTCAGTTTCGGGTTATGGTATATTTGAGTCTTTCTTCCTATGAAAGGATAAATTCTGCTCCTTGCTGAGTTTGTTTTATTTTTTACGTATTGTAGATTCATTTACGTCTATTATTTAGTGTTCTTCCTAAATACTTGACTTCAATTTCTCATTTTATCTATTCTCCATTTGTCCTCATTTTGAGAAGATCTCCAGTCTTTTTTTCTGTAGCAGAATAATATGGCCCTTTTTGTCATTCATTTTGAATTTCTATTTAATAAACCATTCGTCATCTTTTAGTAAATTTGAGGCCAGAGTTCTTCAAGGATCGGTGATAGGACCGCTGTTGTTCAACTTATACATGGCGGACATACCGAAAATGAATAGATGCAAGATAGCTCAGTTTGCAGATGACACCGCTATTTACTTTCAGAGTAGAACGCGAAAATAAATTACTAGGCAGTTAAAGATGGACCTAGATGAACTGATTGAATACTTCAAGAAATGGAAATTCAAAGTGAATAAGATGGAAACAGTTGCAATATACTTTGGAGGAATATATATTCTTTTGAGATAGAGCAATACAACTTCAAACAACAAAGCATGTGGGGGAATAACAGTGAAGAAAGAAAAAACATCAGACGATAAAATGGAAAAAAGCAAGCAAAATATCTGGGAGTAATTCCAGATGAAAGAATGAACTTTAACAAACAGATGGAAGCAAACCGAAAATAGGCAAGGGAATTACACGGCATACTTTACGCCCTTATCAACCCAAGAAGTGAACTTTCCTTAGAAAACGAGCTGAAGATAATGAATACGGTGCTAATACCAAGCATTACGTATGCAGGAGTAACCAAGTATAATACGAAAGACAGAAAGATCAGTTACAAAGTACACTAAATACAGTAGAAAGAAAAGTGGTTGGTGCCCCATGGTACCTCTTTCAAAGAACCAAATAATGGAAAATAGTGAGAAGCAGAAGGGAGAAAACTCTCCCAAATGAACAACAGTAGAAAATTGGAGAAATTATAGTAGAGACGTAGGGAAATAAATTCCAGACCTTGAACAAAAAGAAAATATATATTGTGTAGTACTTCTCTATATGACTTCTGTTCGTAGATTGGCCACCTATTAGTATAACAAAAGAGGAACATTTCGGTTTCTTGTAGATCCGATCATCTTAACCCCATCAGAGCCAAACCTATTCATCAAAGTGAACTGACTCGAATAGTGAAGTTTGAATTCTGCCAAATTTCCAGACTTTCAGCACTACTTATTCAATTTTTTGTTCTAACATTATAAATCATTCTTCACCATATATCGACTAGTGGGAAGCGATAGAAATGATCGATTTTCCTCAATTCAGCTAATCTCAAATCATTAATCATGAATGTTTCACAAAATAGTTTTCTCTCCCATATATATATATATATATTGTTACTTAACGAAGCCACCTATCAGCATACACCAAAAGGAACGCTCCCGATCCCCTTAGACCAATCAAATGCAAGAAACCCGATCGTCTCAACCCTGGGGCCAGTAGTTACAAACCTATTCATCAAAGTGACATGACTCGGATAGAAAAGTTTGAATTACGGAGATTCCGGGGGCTATCTATCTTTCGATTAGCGGGCTGATGGCGATGGTTCCCGCCTCGATTTCGCGGGATCCCTCGGGACCGCCGGGTCATTAGTAAATTATAAAGGAACTTAGCGGCGGTTTCTGTTTGCTTCCTACTCGGACGGCCGCTATCAAGGCACACGGGTTCATTTATTGCCTTTGTAACGTTAGGAGGAAGGCGGTATACAGAAAAAAACTGTGGAGGATTTTCGACCGGAGGTTCTGCTGGGAAAGTAATCGGTTCTGTAGGATTTGATATTTGAGTCGGATGCATGACGTTAGCAGGCCGTGGTGATTGTTTTTCGAGCAGAAGGAAAGGTCAGAAAATTTTGTTATTTGGTCGGTAATATATCATTGTTCTTTCCTGTTTTCAATGTTGATCTATGTTAACAACTTATTTCTCGAATACAAACAGCATTATCCGGTATATAGTTTTCATTTAGTTATCACTAATAGTATTTTTTTTAATATAAAATCTAATTCATAAAATTTAAGGTATATTAACACACTATAGAGTTGATAACGAAATAACAAACATTAAAAATAACAACTACTCACAAAAATTCTATAAAATAATACAGAACAAACAGGAATTGGTTAAGGGCCAAAAATAACATACTTTAAAAATGTTCCAACTCCTTTCGCATCAATTACTCGATGAACTATAAAGTCTGTAGGCTATGAAAGCTCCAATAAGTACACCAGCTATCGCTAAATTGGCTACCATACAAGCCTTTGCTCCTTTTAGTCCTTTTGGACCAGGACGACTACTTTCGTAGGAGACTTTTTCCGAATCAATAATTTCTCCTATCAGGTATTTTTGTAACATTTTTCTAGCTTCAGTGGAGTGTTGAGCGTCTAGAAAGGGTTGTGTGGCATCTTTTCCAGCTTCCGCTAAGATAAGGTCTTTTCCCTCCAGGGTGTTCATTGTACTTTGATGAAATGTAGCCTGCTGGCAGCAATAAGAATTTTCCTCAATGGAAAGCTCCTATCTGTAAACTGGGTTTGACATATGAGGATATATCAACTGAATTCGAACCTATTGTCAACTCCATCGGATGTTATGCCAACCATCTTCGATTTTGAAACACCCTTTGAAACGGTCATGACTGACCGTCGTAGTGCAATAAGTTTCGTAAATCGTTTGGACAAAAAGTCATCCATATGGTTTACCGATGGATCAAAATCAGGGAGAGGTACTGGCATTGGGGCATATGGACCTAAACTGAGGATCTCTCAAGCCCTGGGAAGTGAGCACTCTATTTTACAGACCGAGATACTGGCTGTTTACGTATGCGCTCAGGAGTTTCTTGAAATGAACTTCAAGGGGGCGCATGCCTACATCACCACGGACAGCCAGACCACGCTGATATCCCTGGAATTGTACTACCAGGGGTCTCTGTTGGCCTAGGCGTGCCGTAACACCATAAGGCAACTGAGCATAGGCATTAAATTGACTCTACTATGGGTACCAGGGCACTGTGGTGTTGAAGGAAAAAAAAGGCGATGAACCTGCAAAAAGTGCATCAAGGTTAACTCCTGCTGGACCTGAGCCCTTCTGTGGGCTAGGAAAAGACCAATATAAGGAGCGGTCAGCAATAGGAGTTGAATAACAGGATAACCCACTGGACAAACACTGCTGGACTTACTCAGGCCAAGAAATTCGTGATGATTTCATCTACCCACGCCAGAAAGCTCTTGGAGCTATCAAGAGCCAAGCTTCGGGTGATGGTGGGACTGCTGACGGGACACTGTCGGTACAAACATCATTTGTACCGTATGGAAAAGTCAGCAGATGAGATTTGCAGGATCTCTGGATCAGAAGCAGAAACAGCTAAACACATGGTATACAAGTGTCCAGAGCTGGTTGGCCTTAGAACTATTCATATGGGGATGCCGGTCCTGGATACCCGAGAGGTAACGACCAAGGCCCCTAAGGTTATCAGTTTCATCAACACCATTGACGACCTCCTTGGGTTTCCATGAATGAGTAGGGTAGAGAACAAAAGTTCTACATGGTCGCAATTCCCGGAAGGCTTACTGTGCCACAACAACCCCAGTTCAAATGATAATAATAATAATAGTAGTTTGATAAATTAACGATTACCTGCAGGCGTAAGAAAATTTACGCTCAAATGTAAATTAATTTTTATATAGGTATCTTTACGATTTTTCAATGCATCTCCATATACTACCGCTCCCCGTAGAATCCCCAGAAACCAAAGGAAATAATTAAAATGTGTCGAATATAATGAAAGATTCATGTATGCGAAATATTATTTCTCTATAGCATTTTCCAAATTGTTCAACCACAACCCACGAAGTCTTAAATTGTCTGAATATATTCACGGAAACAAACCGATGAAAGCACAAGTATTACAATCGATCCGACTCAATTAAACCATCTTCGTTAGACCAAGTTATACATTCAGCGCTCTTGTGAGAGAAAATATAATAATTCACATCATATCCCCCATCCCCGGGAGGAAACGAACTCGTGAATATTCAAGTCATGAAATTTAGCAGAAATCTACGAATTCAGTCCGACAAGTAGTTCCAACAGGGAATATTGAGGTTGAACCAGCAATTCCATTGTTCATCATGAAGCAATAATACGCCTGAAGAAGGGAGCATCCATTCTCATTTTTGCTCGTAATACGAAATGATGTAAATAAATTGGAACAGCCGAGAGAAAGCCGCGAATAGCGTTAAGCGGGGAAACCACGAGAATCAAACTTGACGTCCTGGTTATCCCTCATCTGAAGCGGTTCTGGGGGGGCCTCGAAGCCGTTTTCGCAGTCAATATTGCTGCTGCTCGTCGATTTGATGCAGAAGAGGCCTGATTGATATTGACCAGTTCCTGATTCTTCTGCAAATAACAACAGCAGCAGTAAGGATTGAACGTAAATCTATGCGGGAATAAAAAAGTCTGGGATTTGATTCAAAGCGGATTTTGATGTCGACTTTCCGAATGCGGTTGATAGAAGGCTAACTAACTAGATCGAATTGTATGGACAACGCTGTGGAAGCTATACAAGAGAATGGTGAAATTTTGAAACTATCTCTGAAAAGGTGTAGTATACTTAGATTGAAATATTTCGGAATATACAGGTTGATTCAACGGGATGGCCTATTAGACATTTATGGAAAACAAATCATAATTGACAATGATCTTCCTTCCTCAAATATTTTCAGATTTCTATAACTTTCGGTTATACTGAAAACTATAGAAGTGGTAGTTGAAATAACTAGGTCGTAGGTGTCATACAATAATCTACGGTATTTGTGAACATAACGCCATCGCCTTCTGAACACCAGATCTTTGCAGGAAGCTATAGTACTCCAATTCTCATTCAGCGAAGTTGATGTAATAACGCCAGGTATTACGCAGGTATTCTCTCAGTTTCAGGAACTAAAGTGGTTTAACGTACGTACGATTCCAACTTTTGTATCTCAAGGAAGTACTTCTTGATATTTTTCAATCCCAAGAGAGGTTTCTGTTGTTCCAATCCCACGGGAGGTGCTTTGGGAAAATGAACAACGATATTAGAATACGCTAACCGGAATTTACAACTCCTCGGATATCTAACCAAGAAATCATTACATTTATCATAAAATAAGTTTTGCTGAATTATTTGACACAAAAAGAATTCTACCAAATCTGAACTACGTTTCTACAAAAGGATGACTCTGAAAAAAACTACTGTTTCAAAATTAATAAATTGGTCCTGTGAGATTATTACTTGTTGAATGCAAATATTCATGTGAACACTAACCGAGAATCCCGACACAATTCTCGCCAATAAATTGAATTCTAAATCTCAAATTAAAATAGTAATGGCTGAAATCTAAAACAAGTTACGTATCTTTCCTGAAGTCTCGATAATTATTTAGAATCTTTCAGAAAATTATCTCTGTTTTTTTTCTAGATACGCGCATCCTCATCCTGACCAATGGCAAGCGATGAATTGACAAATTACCGCGTCTTTGAAAATTCTAGTAGCGTAACATGAATTGAAGCGTGCAAAATCGTTGCAAAATATTAGTTGATTTTTGTCTGTATCATGAAGTTATTTTCGATTAAACATGTCAGCATACGAGCCAAATTCTCGTCATTCATGGGAGGTTTTAATTTTCTGCTTTAATATGAAGAAGTATGCTCATCGAATGCTCTCAAATCATAAAAAGTTTGGAGGATTTATTATGGGTTTTACGGAACTTTTCAACACTCACAATGTCAAACGCACTAACTTATTAGCTAGTATTTTGTTATTCAATGAATAATTTGGAGTTTTTTTTTAATGGGTTCCATAAAATTCTTAATCTTGTCAATTTAATAATTAAATCATGTTTCTGTTCAATTAAAGTTCATTTCGGGTTGGACCATAGATTGGTGAAATTGGAAAATCCGTTTGGTTATGAATTAATTACCGAGCCGTCATAACTATTCGATTATTTTCAAACAAATCTTGTCCATAAGATTCATTTTAATTTTTCTCCGATAAAAAATATAAATACAGAACAGTGACGAAACATTTTCAGGTATACTTTTCAATGAAGGAAAAAAAGGGCAGAGTTGAGTAATAGGCTCACTCATCGATACTTAGCGTCTCAGAGTAGTGTAAGCCCAAAATCTATCAGAAAAGCCCGGATGAAATATCTCCCAGCCAACTTCCCACATTAATTGATACGAAAGCAGTTATTTCATTGATCGGATTATGTTGCAGAGAGTTTTCAGTAACGAATGATTGGGTCCGAAGCGGTAATCTTCGAATTTATTTCTTCGGCCTCCGCCAATGGTTCCGACAGTTAGACCACATTGCATAGACTGTTACTTTGTCCCAGAACATTTAATGAAAATTCGTTGTGGTGGAATTGAACGGATGGAAGATCCTGACGGTTGATTATAATAGGTTATCGTTGAAACGTGCTTCTAAGAACTTCAGTAGTATTACTCTTTGAGAATGCATTGAATGTTGCATGCTATCAAGAATCAAATTAAATTGAAGAGTTTTCCAATAGGAATGATACAATTTTAAATGGTTATATTGGCCACACTGTGTATTTTTTTTTCTGAAACTTTTTATGTCATTTGTGTTCAGTAAGCTTGGCCATGGAAAGATACAGGCTCCACCTAGAGTTCGTAAATCAAAATCAGTATGGGCAGTTGGCACGAAATCATAGAGGAAAACAAATCAGATCAATTAATCAAGAATTAATTCAAACAAGAGACAGATAAAAGTATTCATTTGTGAAAACTGAGAGAAATTAAAAAATAATTTGATTCTCACTGAAAGCATCTCGAGAACTATAAAAGTTAGGAAAAAAATCTTCAAGGATTCCCGAGCTCTTTTTTCGAAATAATAAGATATAAAACATCAAATCATCGATATTTTGATTCTTTATCGAGTTACAGGGCATTTCTGAAGGAAGACTGTATTTTGCTTCACCTATTTTTAGTTTTTTACTTCTTTTTTTTTTTTGTATCAATTCTATATATAAAATATTTTTCATTCAGTTCGAGATCTGATTCGTTTGTGTCCATTGTATAGTTGTAATCAAGTCATATACAGGTTCTCCCATTTAAAAAAACACCAGCTCTCCTCTTTATCTCTATAACGATCGCGTAGCTGGGCGGAGCTACGCCATTGGTAGAATTGTGATTGGTTCAATAAAGTTGTTTGAACGCGGCGGTCGACGGAAACTATCAACTGTCCAAGGACCCGTAACTTTAGGTGGTGAATTCCAATCGTAAAAAGGGCCTTTCATGTGAAGTAAACAGAAGAATTAGAAGCAACTTCGTTGATAGAATTTTTTCAACGACTTACGAATCACTATTTACACATTAGTTAGGACACATCAACATTTCATTCGGTAGCTGAAAGCTACCTAGACTGGAGCTACCTAGATTTTCATAATTATTTCTGAGTACCAGGCAGTTGTTAATTTTTTCTATATGGAATATCTAATTCATTCTTCAGTCGTCGACTAGAATATTATTTCGTTTGTCAAATTTGTTGAAGAGCAATATATTTCAAAGGAGCGTTATAACGAGTTCTTTATCATCATGCATACCTCATCACAATGAATTCTTTCCGCCTCCAATCCATTTTTATGAATGGATGGAGTCCCTATTACAAGGAAAACGCTGACAACATTTTTCCTTAATGAGGAAAACTCGCTCCATCTCTGATATTCTCCATCCTCCGATCAAAAATGATGAAACATTAATATTCAAATTTTTTCTCTCGACGTCAAAAATGCGAAATTAAATGACAGCGTCTCCTTTCTAGTACACGACAGTTCGGAGGATCCTAATTAATTTCATGGAAATTTCTTTAATTATTTCAGTTCTGTGAGAACGTTCTAGATGCTCAATCTACTTGCAAATTGGTACACTTGTTGAAGTATGGTTGCAGTTTAACTATGCAATTTTTTCAGTCCTCTGTTACTGTTACAGATATTATGTCTTTTCAATTATAATAACAAGGTTCTTTTGTCAAGGTGTGAAATATTAGTTTCTTGTTGTTTGATCATTTTAATTAATATGCTAATTTAATGTGCTGATATAATTAGCAATATTAGCATGCAGAGTATTGGTTTTAATATGGATTTACAACTATTGGGATTTTAATCTTGAAACCATTTGATTATATTTATCACGTCCTACTTTTGGGTTTATTTTCTCATCATACAAGGTATCCTTGAATCAGTGGTCAATAATTAAATCTCTCCGAAATTTACCCAACAAGAATCATAAAATCTATCACATACGTTGGTAAATAAGAAGTTATTCTGGAATTTATACCCTTGAAGCACCTATAGTTTGACAAGTGATTGAAATTATCATAATATGTTAAAAGTAGTGGTAAAAGTTATAGCTTATGCCATGAGTTGTGCTGCTTCAGTTCCGGGTCAAATTAATTAAGTCAAAAGAAATACAAATTTTCAGGGAATTAAGTAAATTACATATTGGTCGAAACAAATTTTTTAACTTCTGCCAATATTTTTGATCGGAGAGTATGGTGGAATATTGACCAATAATTCTCGGACAATCTTCATAAACCATTTTAGGACCAGGCTAATATATTATTACAAAAAGTTGGATATAATGAAAACATACAAAGTAAAGGTTGGCGTTTTTTTATTGTAATCTTGTCATTGTACAATGAACGACATTATACATGGTGTTCCAAATTGAATGCTCACTGAGAGCATCTCAAGAACTATAAGCATCAGAGAAAAAAATCTTCAAGGATCCCGAATTTTTTTTTGAAATGATGAGATATCAGAAAGCAGATGATATAAATATCTTGTTTCGTTGTCGAGTCACAGGGCATTTCTTAAATAATGACTTTCAAATATTCCGCCATATCTATGATGCGTTGAAAGTATCATATAAACCTGAAATCAAAAATATAGCGAAATATTTGAAATAGTCATTTTTCAGAAACGCTCTGTAATTTGGGAATGAATCAAGATATCTATGATCTGCTGTCTGATATCGAAAATTGTCAATCATTTCGAAAAAAGAGATCGGGGGATTTTTTCTCAGTCTTATACTGGAGACACTCTCAGTGAGTAACGAAATTGGGACACATTGTTTGTCTTTCATTGTACAATGACAAAATATTAATATGTAAACGCCAACAGGTCTCTTACTTTTACTCTGTTAGAAATTTTCATTGTATACAGCTCTTTGACTACTATTTTGTAAAAACGTTAGCCCCTCTTAATATACTTATTACTCTGTGTGTCTCAAAAACTGGTCATAGCAAAGCCGATACTATTTGACATTATAATATCATAGTATACTCGAGAGTGTAATGTGAAAAAATTGGAAAATTCCACAGACGAGTTTTTAATCACAGGGTGAATTATGAAATAAACTCATTTCATTTTCAATAATGTTCAACTCACCCTGTACTTTAATTTTCATTGAAAACCAGTTTGAAATTATTATCTTTTGGGTAAGCAATATTTGTTGAGCAAATTTTTTTCATTTAAGATGTTTTCCTACGAGAAATGTTAGTTTCAAGAAAAGTCATTTCAACTTCGACACCCTGCGTCTCGAAAACTAGTCATAGAATTGTGGTGGATCCATAGACTTGTTCCGGAGGTTAAATTCTACAAAATATGAAAATGGTCCTTTCAGAAAATTCGAGACCTCTAATGATGTATTTCTTTGAATTTCACAGAGACCTTAAAACAATCTTCCAAAATTGTTTCAAGTTTATGTATATTTCAAAACTTTAATACTGCTACTGGTATTCCTTTTCACGATGAGACCTCGATATCATTTTAATCTCGTTGATATGTTCAGAGTCATCCCGAATTTGAGTGTGTAAAGAGTGCATCAGTGTTAAATGACCATCTGCAATTTCTTATGTCATTACGTCTGTCGGCATGGAGGCTTTTTATAAAAAATACATTCCATTAAAACACGCGGTGAATCTATCTCGTTTGAAAATACCGGATCCCGTCATTTTATGTAATTGAATTTCTGAACCCCAGTTTCGCAATCTAAACAGAGAGCGGGAATGAAATAACATGCTATCCAAGCGTAATATAAAACCTAGTTTCGCAAATGGCCGAGATGAGTTTATACGCCGGACGTTTCGAAAAAAAGTGATTTCGGAGTGGACACAAGTTAATGTTTATCGCATTATTCGAATTTTTGTGGCCCTCTCGAAATACGTATCGATTATTCCGAACGGATGCCATATTTTTGACGGGCTATAGGTGGTAAAAACGTTTTATTGTCGGTTTGACATAAGCCCTCGTTCAATGTGTTTGTGTGTGTACTTTGGTTAACCACTTAATTTCAGCGAGGGCCGTTTTTAAACTCAGTTTATGGTTCGCAAAATTTGATGACACTTCGGATTTCACGCGATGTTTTATTTTTTCGAATCGCGTTATAATTTTTTTCCATATTGAGATTTTAATAATGATAACATCTGATTTATAATAATGTTTGATAATAATAATATTTTTCTACATTCATGCAAAAAGCAAAACTTTATTGAACTATATTTAGTGGAAAAAGAAATTCTTTATTGCACTAGTGCAATAAAGTTTTTATTGCGCTCATCTGTCATTCTACTTCAACGTGCTGTCATCATGACAAACAAATATTTTAGCCTGAAGGAAATAACGATGTACAGTTACCAAGTACTAGTACGTTTACAGCAGTAACAAATCGAGAAGTGAATTTAAAAAGTACTTCACTACGAAATATTCATATTGAAAATTGCACCAATTGTTCATTCACTTTCAACATTGAGGGTAAAAATAAAGTTTGAGTTAAATTGTTCGTAAAGTATTAGTTCCTGTTTCAATGCAAATCGAGATTAATAATAAAGTATTCAAGTTGCGCTTTTCATTTTCCTACACCTAGTGCCGCACCTCAATAAATCATTTTTTGCTTTTTGCATGAACGTAGAAAAAATGTTGTATGCAACTCGTTGCACTTGTTGCATAAATAACTATTATTGTCCTTATGGAAACATTTTGGAAATCAACAAACAATAATATATTGTGCAACAAGTGGGAAAGTTCTTCTTTTCTCAAGAATGTGGAAATTTGTGTGCAAATACGCGAGTGAGAAAAAGGACTTAGTTCACATGCTGCACACTATACTTTTCCATTAACTGTTATGTGAAGAAGTGTATTCTTCATAGCTCACTTCATTTCAAATCTATGTATTGCTCTTACTGTGAGAAATATTATTCCTCACCGCACTTTGCCACACCTCCATTGATAGACCAATGAAATTGGGCTTTTGAAAAGTCGTTTCTATGGA